>NC_143193.1:1822500-2122500 GCF_051530095.1 Phoenix dactylifera | reverse complement strand
CCTGCAAAAGGAAATAAGAAGAATACAATGGCATGAGCACATATAGTACAAGGTATTAACCTAAAGTATGGTAGACTACCAGCTAAGTTCAGTGCCTAAAATGCAAGCAGTCTACCAACTTAGTTCATTTGACATCACTGAGACATGCATGATTACATGCAAAACTGCAAATGCATGAAGAGAAAAATGAAAGAAATGGGCTGCAACAATGAAGTAACATCATTGACTGGTCAACCGACGGATTTTCCAGTGGTTTTTTTTTTCACAAACAAAACCTGATTGCATATAAGATCACAACAACAGGCCTCAAGTACTATAACCAACGGCCCTTGTCTAATTTGTATAGGATCACTCTCATGAGAACTTGCAACATCCACCCACACAGACACACGCATACGTAGGGACAGACAAGTGTATCATAGAAATACCAATAACCTTACAACTCTGTTTCTGTCAATTTTTTAAGTTTTCTGAGTTCTTCCTGAATTTGTATTTTTTTCCAAATTCAGAATCACACCTAGCTAAATTGTCCCCACCAACCAGCTTGTAACCACAGCCTCATCAACTCTCCAAACAAATGTCGAAAGCAAGGCAATGAAATCATCAGTGAGGCTGGTAAAATATATTACCTAATAACTACAGCATAAGTAAACCAGTAATCATACGTATCTGTTTCTATTAGCTTGTTTTAATTATCAAAATTGGTTCTGAACTTTTTATGAATTCTTAATTTTTTTCCCAAATGAAGAATCGATTTCCCTAGCTAAATTGTACCCAACAACAAAATCGCTACCACTGTCTCACCAAATTTCTAACAAAGGTCATAATAAAGTCACCGCATTCATAAGCCAGGTTTGTAACTATGTTACTTGCACCCATCAGTTGTCCACGCCAGATACTTAGACATGGGTATGGGTACGGAATCCAGGCATAAGTCGTCAAGAGGATATTTTTGAACAATAAAAAGATGGATACTTACTAGTGCACCCACACACAAGACTCATAATGGATGTTGGCTCAATCCAAAGAAAATTATGCAGAAGCTTCATAGAATTATTATGATGCTAAACAACCAGAAATTGATCCCTATGATTGAAGTGATATACTCTATAACATAAGCCTTATACACACAAGCAGAAGAGTGCATACAAAGGCTTTGGAATATTATTTCCAGGCACTAGAATGAAACTCATTTCTACCACAAGCTTTTAATAATATGGCCGTGATCTGTCACTATGTGCGATTATCTCCACTATAGAAAGAAGGAAAAAAATATCAAATCAACTAGTAAATACTAGAAAAAAATAGGCTTTCTACATATGCATCGTTCAAAGCAATAATCTTGATCAGGTGTAGCAAGGAAAGAGACTTCACAAGAACCAAAATAGGAAGAAATAGGTACAACTTATATATTCTATAGATAAACGATGGAATTGATAGAGAAAGCACCATAAAGATCAATTAGCGAGCTATTAGGTTGATATAGTTAAGAACTGCTTACTTATGTCATGATACGGAATAAATGTTAGGAATCAACTTATGTAATAGAGTCGATCCACTAAGGTATTCAGCAGCGGTGTAGCATCGGATCCCAAAGACAGTAAGTTCTTTTTGTATCTTATCGAGGAAAAAAGTCTTTTATAAAGATTCTATATGAATTTCATCCATGAAACTGAAATGGTTACTTTTAGAAAATTCTAACGATATAAGGGAATATCTATATTTCATTCGTCTGAAGGTGAGAAAAAAGATAAAACTAATTACCGATTAAAATAAGAGTTTGAAACCTAATATAATTAACATCTTTTATTTTTGTTAACCCAAGAAAAAATGGGATAGATTTATGAGAAATCTAATTCAGTTAGCATAAGATAGATTAAGATAGGACGCAAAAAGAATCAGTTGCCAAGCCGTAGGAGGTAGGAAACTCTCAAGTATGATTCTAAGGAAAAGAACCACCTATTCTGACTGTAGAGAATGAGCTATTCTGCAGGGTGAATCCGAAATTGCGGAGGCTTGGTCTGATCAAGCTGTTGAGTATTGAAACAAGCTATAGTGTGACTCCAGGTAATTATATTGAAGGACATAATTGGTTGAAGATCAGAAGGCATTTTGAATTCAAATAAGACCGCTCTTTTGTTTAATTCATTAAAATTGGTTGTTGGATCCATCAATGAAATAAAATAGATCGTTCCTACAAGAAGATCCATATCTGTGTGCACATAAAACAGTTTTAAACAAGACCAAATCTACAGACGCAATAGAAAAGCTAAAAATGAAACACAAAGGTTGGATATAATGACAAAATTTGCATTATTTGAAGAGAACAAAAACTGAACATGAATATACTTGAGAAAACACCAATGCATGGAAGGGTATCGCTAAAATACCCTCTAAGGGACTAGGGCTGTTTAGTACCATACTATGACAAGTTTAAGTCCTAATTGTGCCCATATGAACGCAGGCACGCATGCGTGCACGCACACACACAGAGACCAGTGGCATGCTTTCAAGATATTTAGATTCTGTTCGCATGAACCATTCAATACTCCAAACTTATTAAGAAAACAGCATACATGGCATGTCAATCACCAAACAAACAGGAAAAAAGAATGCACTTCTGGAAGTGTAAATATGTGTATTTGGAGATAGATAGTCGCATATTGTCAATACCAAATATCCATCAATAAAATATACAGATAACTTACAAAACCTGAACTAGCTTAAAAATAGCAGCTTTTGAGTTTCATGTTATTTGCCATTTTTTAGTTGTAAGTAATAGCATAAGCAAGCAGTATTACCTGTCATTAGCCACTGATTCATTGTAAGCATTGTCAACTCCCAGCTGATAGTTGTAGGTTTCCATACTTCCACCTGGAAAAATATTGCAGATTAATGTTTCATACAATTCAACAAAAACATAACTTTAAAATTCCAAGCTTCAATCCAACTACCAGTGCTTCCAAATGAAGAATTTCTGATAGATGCAGTGAGTTTCAGCTCTCCATGATCCACAACAGAGTTTCCAGCCCGATCTATGCGACTTTCCAGGGTGTCTATATCTAAAACAGACTGACTCATCATCTTAATAGCAGAATCGCTTCCACACTGCTTTGCCAGGTCCACAGTCTCATTTCCATCTAAAGAATTTGCACGAAGAATTTTTTCAAGCAGATCCATGTCCTGAAGTTCGAGTTCATCCAATGTTTCATGGCTTAATGGGAAAGCCAGTTTTCCACTAATATTGGTGCCATTGACATGATCTTTCATTCCAGCATTCACCATTTGGTCCTTCAAGTTCTTTCCTACATGAGATAGGTGAGTACCTTCTGGATAAAAATCCTCCATGCCCACATTATCTGCAGGGAAATTATATGAATTATCCATTGCAGACCTAGAAAGAAGCCAAGATGGTTCTTTAATTTCATTAGGAAATGTAGGAGGGTCATCAACCATTCCTACAGATTGAGGGCATTGACGGGTTTGGCTTTGATGGAGCATGCTGGCTAATGAATGCCTCAAGTTTTCATCTTCCCTTGCAAGTAATGACCATGCACTTGCATCCTTGAAAGAGAAATTCGCATTCATATCTTTCTTCTGCTGCTCTGCTTCTAGATGCAACCGACTGAATTGTGATTCTATCAAGATATTCTGTAGCTGAGCATTGGACTCAGATCTGCAACCCTCAGTTGCATCTAAATGTGAAGCAGAGAACTGGTTAGCAATCTGACGTCGAAGGGGATGCACACCAGTATGTAACTGGCCAATTTGGCCTGAAGAATACATCTGACCTTGTAGTTGCTGTACTTCCTGCTGTTGAAGCTGTGCCATAATGTTCACAAGGTCACCATTTGACCCAGGATTAACTGCAGACAAAGGGATTGACCTCTCAAAAGGGTGTGAATTAGAGTCATAAATCCCTCGCTGCATTCGCTCATGCAACACCAAGTCATGTTCAGGGTGACTTGGTTGCTCATAATATGAAGGCCTCTGATGAATTTGAAGAAGATCTAATTGGCCAAGTCCAGCAGTCTGAGTCTGGGGTGGACAACAAGCTGTCCTGATAAACCGACCAGATTCATCAACTGACCATGCCTCCCCCAAATGTCTTCCTTCTTCTATGCCTGGCAGCTGCCCTGATAACATGGAAAACTGCCGTGCAAGCAACTGCTCCTGCTGAAGATCTAAAAGTTGTTTTTCTAAAGCAAGCATCTGCCTACGTGTGGCATGAGATGGGACATCCAACAGACCATTGTGATGTCCATGATGGAGGTTGTGTCCTGCTTGATTAAGCTGCTCTAGTGATGAATCATGCTGTTGTAGACCATGTTGTGAATGTTCCTGCAATTCATGCAACAGGCGTTGCCTAACCAAGAACTCATCAAGCACATTATTTTGCCAGAGAGGATCTGCATGTGATGTTCCAAAACCAGTTTCACAAAACTGTTGATGCTGCAATTGCTCAAGAAGTAACTGCTGTTCTAGTTGTCGCTGCTGCTGTTGTTGATGCTGCTGTAGCAACTGCATCTGGCGATGTTGAAGCTCCTGTTGTGGCTGCTGCAACTGCTCAAAATGTCGCTGCTGTTCAAACTGACATTTTATACGATGCTGCAGTTCTGGCAAAGATTGACTTATAGAGCGTTGATGGCGAACAGAACCTTCTGACTGCTCAAAAAAGTGTCCGTTCAGATGCATAGTTTGATGAGGAAATAGTGAATGCTGCTGTTGAAGCTGCTGTTTTTGCAGCTGTTGACACAGTAGCTGCTCTTCTAGACTCAATTGGTTAGAGTCTGTTTCCAAGGGAGACAAGTAATGAGAATCATCCGGAGATACAATTCCACTGGCATTTATTCTATGGTTATTAGACCACGAATCACGAACAACAAGGGAATTCGATGTTAAACTGAATGGTTCCTGTTTGCGGCTGGAAAAAGAGGCATCACCAACCACTGAAGAACTGGACTGGCAGCTCTGGTTCCCAGTGTTGGATATATCCAATGATAGGGAAGGCTTCGGATAAGTTCCTTCAAGCATAGAGAATGACAATCCAAGAGGGTTCAAATCATTACTTTTTGGAAAATTATGATTAGTCAACTCAACTTCTCCAGTTTTGGTTGCTAGAAAATGGTTTCCATAGGGAGTATTTAACAGATCGAGTTTATTAGCAATCTTGTCTAGAGGATTCTCAATGCTACTTACAGCCCTTCCAATACCCAAAACTTCTGCAGAACAAGAAGTTATTTAAGAAGAACTCAATTAATGGCTAACATAAAAATACCAAGAAAATACAAATTGTTATGTGTCCGTTATATACATGTGTGTGGGTGGGTGGGCGGGTGGGCGCTAGATGTGCATATCAGGAAAACTAACCTTCAGCATCTTGAACCGCAAGTTCATTTAACTTCTGCGCTTCAGCCCTCATAATGCCTCCTGAAGTCTCTGAGAGTGCATGAGGCAAACTTCCATAATTAGAATCCACGAGGTCTTCACATTTAGAAATACTTGGCTGAATTTGACGATTCTCAAATTCCGATTGTGTCAATCGTTGGTCATTTATGGAAACTGAACCAGCAAAATCAGTGGCAGAAGTACTAGCTGAAGCTTCTGATGGATCAATAGGTTCAACTGCAGTGATTGACCGACACCTATACTTCAAGTGTGGCATTACCTCACCAAGTTGCTGGAAATGTGTGCCTTCTGGAGCATCTGACAAGCACACAGGTAAATCCGTACCATAAAAACCCTCATCAAACCATCTGATAATGTCAGCACCTGAAAATGGGCCTTGCATCTGTCCTTGTGGATCTTTATATATCAAATTCAGCTCCTCAGGAGGAACAACCTGTTCTGATATTTTTGCTTCACCATAACTTATTTGACATGGCCCATTTGTATTTGAAAACTCTGAGATAAATGACATTTCAAACAAAGAATTTGAATCATCAGGTAGCTTAGCAGTAACATCAAAAGAAGCAGTTGAGTTCATGTCCTCAGTAGCATTCTTCAGATATGCATAATTATCCCAATTGTTATCAGCATTTAGCACATCTATTTCAGCAACCTCCAACTCAAAGCCAACATGATTACTTCCTGGAACTCCAACAGCATTATGTGCATCATCCTTGGGGACTGTTGGAGTCATACCATCAATGCTAGCACCATCAGTCAAAGCATCGACCTTAGCTTTACATTCTCCAAGAATAGATGCTCCATCTGAAACAACACAAATCAACAAATTCAGTGATCAAATAAACAGGCACGACTACCACTTGCACCCAATACATAAGATAATGTTGCAAAAAGAATCAAGCCAAAAGACTGAGGAAGACTATACTTTACCATTCAACAGATCTTCAACTTTTCTATGAGAAGCACCATAACCGGCAGAATAGGTGTCTGATACCTCTTCAGCAGAAATCTTAGAGAGCATGCATTCCTTCTTGGCCATGCTAACATCCCCAGCATCTGGACAGGCTAAAAAAAATATATCAACATAAGTAAGCCCCTAATATAAATATTACATGACAAGCTCCTTACCTGTTGCGTTGTCATTGACTCTTTTCATCCTATCCCTACAGGGATTATTGAATACTTCACTACTGGTAACCTTCCCTTTCCAAATGTCTTCCAGAATAGCCTGAGAGCCACGTCAATTAAATAGATAACTTTCAGAAGACACATCTATCAATTCCAGCAGAGGCAAATAAACAAACTATAATGTAACATCAAAGCACTCAGCCCATTACATGATTTGACAATGAATACTGGAAGTTGTCCTGAAAATGTAAAGATGGAATACTAAAATGAATCATATGAACTTTGGAATCAACTTAGGACTAAAATGCATCATATGAACTTTGTAATCAACATACAATATTGTAGAGGCGATTGCACAAACAAATCAGCTCACAATGAGGATTGGCATTTTCTGGCCAGGGTATGGGATAGCAAGGAATCAAAGTATCGAGTTAACTACTTGGAACAAGAACACATCTCTTTTATTAGGTCCTGTTTGGATGCAGGATAAGTATAAACAGGAATTAGTTAAAGGGGAAGCCTGGAACAATCTGCCCCCAACCCACTTTAACCTGAAGGCTCTCTGCCCTTTTAATGAAGTAGCTTTATCCCCAGTTATCCAATTAGGTGGGAAAAAGTGGGTTTCAACTTTTCATAACACTCCTTTTGCACCTGAGAAAAGTGGGTTGAAAAATACTGTTCAATAATGTCTTATTGCGCCTCATTATGCTTTAGACTTAGGGATCACCTCCTTGACCCTGAGAACACTAGATTGGGGCCTCCATGAACCAAGCAACGACGTTCATTAGCGACTAATAACAAACAGAAATAAATTTAGATGTTTCCCTAGATGTAATATCTGCACCCAATATAAATTAAGCAAAGGAAAAAAAGGTAAATACAGCCACTAGTACGAATTGAGGGTTACAACAAGGGGTCAACAAAAATTCTACTTAATTATTTGTTCTAGATGGAATCTTGCTGCCAGTCATGACTCCAATTGCAGACATTACAGGCAAAGAACGATTGTCACAAAATACACTGAATCTTTTTCGAATCCCACTAAACAATCTTAAAATTAAATGGCAAAAAAATTAACAAGAAGACTTGTGTCAGTTATATTTCAGAATTATAACCAAATGATAGCAATCAGCTCACTCACTCAGACTATTATTGAAGCATGCAAAGTGCTCCTGAAGAGCTGTTACCAAGGCTAGTGGACCAGGATCCAACCGGGACCCTGCAGACAATTTGAACGCATGGACCTAAGTGTCGAGTATAAGATCAAGGTTAGATTCATAAATCTTTGCAAGTCCAGGTCCATATCTAGCAAAAGTATACATCACACGAACCTGACCCAACTCAAACCAATTATATAATAGTTTAGAAAATGGGACAAACTTTTTATGAATCTGACCAGTTCTGAACCTAAACATGATCCAGTCTCAACAAGTTACCCAGTGTGATACAGTTTTACTCCTATATCCTTCGTTGTAAAAGTTATTAACCGTACCATGAAGCTAACATATTAGAGAACTTTTTTGAGAACACGATGGATATTTAGCTAACTGAAAAATGGTAGCTGCTTTTGACTGGACCAATGCATAATCAGAACCTGATGAATCTCTGGTACGGTACAGCTCTTAACATAACCAAAGCCAAAGCATAAACCCGTTGGTCTTACAAATTTTCTCCTATCCAGATCCAAACTAATCCTTGGACGGGCATGGCTTTTGTAAAAGTTTAAACCTAGAATCCCTAATAGGTGCTGGTCCAGGTTCGAAGGTATCCAAAGCTAACCCAACTTGTTAGCAACATATTTCTAAGAGCTAAATATAATTAACTGAAAAATTGGCCACCTACAAACATTAAGTGCAACTTGCTACCAAGGTTTTAAATTCCATAAGATAGGGCCGAACCAATTTTTCTATAGAATGGGACGCACCACTATCCCACCCCATCCCAACACTTGGGATAGAGGATGTCCCATACCAATCAGGATGTTGGGACAATGACAATCCTAAAATTGGGACAGTGCCCCATCCCACGGAGCATCCTACCAGGATTTGAAACCATGCTTGCTACAATAGTTACTAACCTACTATGCCCACTAGGTCTCCAAATGATCCAAACTACTTGTGAGCAACTCAGGATTGGCTGGATAAAAGCTCATCCAGGATCAGCTCAGTTAGAAAATGGGTTCAGGTCAGCACTGCTCATATGAGCCATGCTTGAAGATGAGCTGCTTGCATAAATACAAAGAAGATCGTCTCATCTTGATAAAAGCTTAGCTATCTTAATGACCCAAGCTTGAGCAGCTCAAGCCTACATTGAGATTAAGCCAAGCTCAAGCAACCATTTTATATACCACAAAAGCCCAAATAACCTGATACTTGGCTCAATTCAGCTTGTTTGCACCCCTAATGTCCACAAGGCTCCTCCATTAAAGAAAAATAATCCTACAATGAGTTGTTTCAAATAGAGAAAAATTGCTTATAAAGTAAGTACATGTTCCCTAAGTAAAACAATATTAACAAATGGGCATAAAGATAGCACAGACCAGTAGTCATGAAAGTAAAAGGAAGAACAAAATAATAAGATAGAGCACGTAATGTGAATAGTCCCACAATACATGCTTTAGTTATCGAGCAAGTTGACTTAAAGAAAAAGGAACATTATTTAGACTTTAGAGTACAGTGACAAGAAGTAATCTACACTAAGTTCATCTGCCATAGTCAATCTATCATGTCATAAATAGAAAGTAACGCCTTATGCAAGTCCAAAGTATAGGCCTAGAAAAGGATCAACTCAATGAAGAACTCTATGCCATACTCAATTTATGACGGGTAATGCAATGAAGTCTAAAAGGTTAGTTTGCCTCTTTATACAGGAGTATTTTAGAGATCAAGTGTTGAGTGATGTTGCTATGACTAAGTGCAAAGGTATTAATGCCAATGATATATGACAAAGGTAGTAATGCCAATGATATATGACAAAGGTATTAATGCCAATGATATATGACAAAGGTATTAATGCAATGATAAATGAGCTGCTGAACTTTCATGCCTCAGGAAAACCCAGAGTCGACAAAACTCAGAGCAGTCAGCTGCGCATCAATAACATAGATTTGAGAAATTATCTCTTAATGAACCAAAATTCCATTTCAGCCAATAAAAGTTGATGTGGTGCAGTTTGAAAACTACTGTTTGTGGAGGATAATTGATAACGAAAGGGCATAAAAAAGAGCAAACAATAAATCAAGATGCAAGACTGCCAGTAATAACAGCATGTACATCAATACATTTTTGGGTCCTACTTAAACCAACACCAAATTTGCTTCAGATGTTATGTAAGTCTTCGAATGAACCACTTTCAAAGCAACAAAAGGTCCCAATCCCAAGAGACGTTGTAGTCATTTTTGTTTCAGAAGTAACAGTTTTTTCCATGATGTTATGGGAATTTTAGATTTCTAGACATAGAGCTTTAGGATATGGAAGAAATTTCACTGAAATAAATGCACAAAATTAAGGCAGGAAATAACATCTACTGGTAGCAACTGTATTTTGTTTTCATGTTCATTTATGGAAAAAGTCCTCACAAAACTCAAATATCCCAATTTATAATTCACGACTCCGTATAAGGGAATGAGTACTATTTCACAAAAGAAGGGGTTTTTATACCCCTATACTGCCAACTGATCCTTAAGGAAGAAATAAAATGAATTCCCCCCCCCCCCCCCCCCAACACACACACACACACAAAAAAACAAAAAAAAAAAAAACAAAAAAAAAAAGAAAACAAAAGTGAAGAAGACCACGACTCAGGAAGGAAAAGATTAAAGCATAATTTTACAGATGGAATTTTGGGAGGGGCAACAGGTGATCTCTTGTTGGAATGTTGTGAGGGTGGTATGTCAACACCACTTTCTACCACCTCAGTAGAGTTGATTGTTTTTTTTTCCTAATTCACTTTAACAGAAATGCAAGTCGACACGACACCATAAAAAGAATATTATAGGCATATGTTCTCATGAGAAGGTTACCAAATCCATCAAGCACGTGCTTGACAATGATAGATATTTGGGTTAGCCAAGCAACCATGTTTGTTCTGATGAAATGTGTCCCTGCTTTTAAGAGTACAGAAAAAATAAAGGTACCACTAAACATAGTCCTTATGTGATTGAAAATAAAAGAGAAAGCTTTCATTAATCCCCTTGGCTACTGACTAGATTTCATAATTGACTAGATCCTTCACTTACCAAAATCCCCAAGTTGATAGAGGAAGAAATAGTTAATATAACAATAGATGAAAAAAGTTTAAAGAATAAACAAACAAAAAAATGCTAACATGAGAGCTACCTCTTCATCCATGTCAGGTGAGACAAAGGCCAATGGTTCTATAGAACTGGAGTGTACTATTGGAGGAACTTCCTCAAAGCCATCAGGGGTGATGTCAAAAGATGAAATTATCTTGTGCTTCCTATAAATGTCAAGAAGCTTTCCCCTTGGATAGCGAAATTCCTCAGCAGATAAACCACATTTTCCAAGCACAGCAGCACCAATTAGGCTGGTAGAAGGAGGCCTGCTGACTGCTAAATTTCCAATGGCATTTGACCTACCCCTTCCAAGGGCAAACCCAACATTTGTGCCATCCCCTCGCCCTCTCTCTAGTCCAAATCCTGGAGCAGCACGATACACTGATGACCGACTAGAAATAACTTCCTGACGATGGCGTGACCTCCATTTATCACAGAATTCAGGTTCAGATGCCAGACGATTGCTGGCAGCAAAAGACTGTTTCTCCTTAGGAGCATCCTCCTTATCTACGTCCAGCTTTTTATCAGTCCAGGCATCCTTTTCCTTGTCCTCTGGACCCCACCGAGAAGACCATTTGCTGTCTCGCCGACTTTCATGTCGAAGGTTATGACTACTAACATCATGCCACCGATCTGATGACCTCGAGTCAGTAATTTCTCTCATGGAAACATTATCAGACCGGCGACCATTTTTACGGTATTCATTTTCTCGGTCCCCTTCCTTTCTGCGCTCTCTCCTGCTAAGTGGACCAGCTTCCCTCTCCTCTTCATGCCAATGACGACTATTTTCAACATCAAGCACATTTCTTCTCCATTCTTTCTTCTCCAAAGATCCATCTAGGCGCCAAATGTCTTTCTGAATAGAATCAGGAGTCCCATGGGGCAAGGAACTTGGTGAACCCACATCCTGTCAAAAGAAAGTATAAGAACAACCCATGTCAAGAGCACCAGCATTACAGAAACTATAATAACTTAATAAAGTTCCCGCCCACATCCCCACAGACAGACATGAACAAGCCACAATAGACAACATAAGACGTCATAAGAAAAAATAATCACCCAAAATCAAAGCCCTCCTTCAGCTTTAGCATAACAATGTCAGTATAACAGGAAATTTACATGTTTTGAGTAACAGGAGAAAAAAATAATGTCTAGCCTAGAAAGAATAAAAGATGACTCTTAAACAGAGAACTGTTGAAGCAAAAAGAGCTCCCTTTATTCTTTACTACCAAGCATAATCCATATTGATCAACGCATTAAAAAAAAGTACTTTGGTCCACATACATGCGTACAATGTAAAAAAGGTCAGATTAAAATGGATATAGAATAAAAAATCACATAAACCACAGAGACAGCCAAGTTAAAATAGAACAACTTCACAAAAATTGACTTACATTTTCATATTTCCCATAACACTTGAGTCCAGTCCTTGGACTCGAAACTAACCAACGAAGCAAGAGACTTAAGACAAAGTTTGCTGAAATCTTTTTTATTTAATTTGATCCAGAAGAGTTATATGTGTGTGTGTGTGAGTGTGTATGTGTATTCTACCTAGCGGACATTATATCAACTTTCTCCCTTCAATGACTACAAGGGATCAGCAACTTCAAGATCCATGTCAAGTTACCAAGTCCCTATCAAAAATAAGCACTACAAATATGCAGAAAATGAAAGGGGCATATCATGTCGCAAAACAAACATAACATCCTAAATTTAGTTTTAAAATTTTGATGAAACTAATAGTAAGTTGACATGAAACTTAAGGAAGAGTTAATGATAAAGCAAGCAGAATTATGTTCCAAAATATCGTCAAATAAAACAAACCATCTAGTCAAAAAAGTGAGCATTCTTTCATTCAAAAGACCAGTAATGGGTGCACTGTACTGTACCCGTATGGGACTACAGTGCACCAGCATAGTACCGGTAGGGGTTCAGTACCAAGATTGCAAACCTTGAAACCAACTTCCCATATCTCAACTGAAGAAGGATGAGGTATGCAGCATCTCAAAATAGGTAGTAATATCCAATGCTCCACATAATTACAACGAATGCTTCTATTTTATTTTCTATAAACAATAGGATTTCAATGAAAGAGATAACTAAACAGTTATCACAAAGTATCACTCTTGCCAAATTAATACCATGCTGCAAATTCCTAAATACCCAACTTAAGGAAATATAAAATAAATTGACCACATGCATGGCTAAAAACAAGAAGTATTTATACCCCTGATGCGGCGGAAAGGTCAGGCTTGCTTTCACTAGGTTTTGCATAGAGCCACTGAGGAGACAAAGGTATTTTATTATCAGCAGTTATTTGATCTGCAGCATCCAAACATACAAATCATTAAGGGAGAAAAAGGTTTGATGAAGATAAAACTGAATAAAGGTAAAGATTGATGCACAGAAAATAATTAGGTCTTCATGTAGACAGGAAACAAATGCATTCCAGAAAACATACCATGTTTTGCACAAACAGGGAATAATTTGCTAAAAAAGAGAATAACAAGCACATAGTAGGGCAAAGTTCTCATGCATACTGCTGCTGGCTGTGATGATGAGAAAAAGCTCTGCTGAAAATTTAGAAGGATAAGCTCAAAAAAGACAAGCTGCAGTCCAGGACCAATGGGACTGTAGCAGAGACAACTGCACTGCACAAAGTAATAAAGGAATCGTCCTAATGGTGGCAAAAGCACATATGTAGGATAGATCATGACCAGATACGAATTTGAATACCACATAAACACCAGATGTTTGCCCCATATTGGCCTTCAGGGATCATAACATGCACTGCACATGAAAGGCCGCACGATTGCCCATACAGTCATGTACCTGGGCGCATCAGTGAGAAGGAAGAAGCAGCTTGCTGAGAAGGAAAAAGTGGAGTGATGGATATTTTTGGCATGAACTTCAAATTCAACTCCGGGGTGGAGATGCACCCGCAGAGTTTGCCCTATATATAGAGAGACAAGGATACAACTAACAAGCATACAAATGACTGCATCAGTAAGATTACAAGAGAGAGCACTGTGATGGAGGTCGGGACAGGTGATGAAAAAGTAGGAAGATGTTACAATGTCAGCAACGAGGGACAGGATTGTGGATATGGAAGTTCTTGTTACCCCTTGTGAACCCCTCTCCCACTACTGTCATAGGAGAACGGGGTTTCCATTTCATGAGCTCCTAGAATTTGCTAGTAAAGCAGGGGAAATGCGAACAGCCAAGACCCACATCAGCCATCTAATGGGATTGTTTATAACACCACAGCAAACTAATCTAAGGACACTGATCGAGAACAAATGGCAGATAGATTATTACCTTTTGAATCTTCCACAAACCCCAAAAGCACCTTCCTCTCACTGTTTCCTCCAGATATGTCATCTGACATGAACGAATAGAAGGATCACTCAACTACTAATCTTATAGGCGAACAGCATAAAACACTACCAGAATATTAATAATTTTTAGAAAAAAATCCAAAACAAAATGACCATAGACATCATTAATGGACTATAATTATGACAAGATATCAGGATAAAACCATCAGACTTTTATTTATAGAAGAGATTAATGGCAATAGGAATATAACTAAAATAGAGAGCACTCAGAGTTGCCCGTTAACCAACTACTCCCATCATTGCCAGATGAACATCGTATCAAAACAAGAGGAGAGATTTAAAAAAAATCCATTTGATGTTTGATAGCTACTGGTTGCACACAGATCTCAATCAAAGCAGCAATTTTCGTCAAGAAACCGAAACAGGGATATACTTCTCAAAATTTCAAAAAATGTAAAAGATCAAAAACGAAATGCTCAATCGGATCCAATATAATATCGAAATAAAAAGTGGAAAATTTCAGCGAAAGAGGACTTGAAAGAAATTTAAAAAAAAAAAAACCGCTCAACCCGATCGATTCTATGAGAACGGAAGAGCAACGCGGCAAATACGGGACGAAAAGCCGAAGGAGATACCTTTCGCCGCCCAGGGCTCCTCGGCCGGCTTGGATACGATGAGATCCTCTGGGCGATCAACCCTGCCTCCCACCATCACCCTGGTCGTCCCGAATCGGCGAGTACAAGGATCCAACGAGAACGACACGAATTAGGGTTTCCTGGCGACGGGTGAAGAGCAATCTAGGGTGCTCGGGGAGAGATGAGGCGGGCTCGGAGGCAATGAGGGGGGGGGGGGGGGGGGGGGGACTTGGGAGCGTGAGGGTTCGGGTGGTCAGAAGAGCTAAACGAGAAGGGTGATTTTGAGAGGGAAGCTTATCAAAAAAAAAAAAAAACAACAAATTTATTTTGAGAGATATGGCAAATGCCAATCTATCCATCAATCAAACGACCAATCCATATTGATTTATCGATCGATCTATTTATCTATCGACTATCCTAAGGTTTCTAGGTATCTGATCTTGAGATTAAAAGTTTTTTTATAGTAATCACGAAGTGCCACGTGTTTGATGTTGAGGTTAAAAGGTTTTTTTTTTAAGGATATAATTTGATAGGATTAGGTGCCATTTAGTTGACTTGATCTAGTGATGATAGCGGAATTTGATCACAAGTTTTCCGCGTAGTAAAAAATATTATTAAATGCTTTTGTTGCTTTGGATATGTGTAACTCATTTTAATTTAATCTAGAGTTTTTTTTTTTGCCTGAATACTTTTTAAAAATAAAATTTTGTATGAGTATTTTTCCAAACTTGATATTTGTGTACTCTTGTAAAACATTTGTTTTACTATTCTATTTTTTTATCCTTATTTTTTATATATATCCATACCATTTAATGCCGTTAAAAAATTAACGATTTAAAATTAAAATGACTAAAATATTCTTAATAGGTAGATATGTAAAAAAAATATTTATAAGACGATCGCGCTGGAGGACAAAAAAATAATTTCAATTTTTTTTATTTTTAATTAAAATATATATAATTTTAATTAATGGTGTTAAAAGAACCAAGGGTATTTGTGTAAAAATAGTATTTTATGAGGGTACAGAAATAAATATAAATTTTAAAAAGGTATTTATATAATTTGAATATTTAAAAAGATATTCATGCAAAATTAAAAAAATATTTTTTTTTAAAAAAAGCACGTTTAAACTTGTAGAGCCCGTTTGGTTCGTGAGAAAAGAGGGAGAGAAAGTGTGGTTAATGAAAAAGTAAAGAGATGCCACTTGTTTGGTTAGAGTTGTCAAAGGAGAGAGAGGAAAAAGTTGTATTTTCGTGAGAATATGATTCTCACGTTTCATGAGAAAGTTTTTCCTATGAGAAACATGAGAAAATTACTTTTTCATGAGTTACGAATCAAAATATTTTTATTTTTTACTAAAAAGGCACTTCAGTTATCTTTATTTGATCCAAAGCATTAAATACCTAATTTTTATTAAGCGTATAATAGAAATTGCATCTAACTTTTTCAAAAAGTGGATGATCAACCAAACATGAGCACTCTGAAAATCTGTTACTTTCCCATGGTTAACCAAAAATGCTAAAAGTACTTTTCCCGGTATTCTCTTTCTAAGAATCTGTTTTTCAGATATCATATTTTTATAAGAAAAAATGCTTTCCACGAACCAACGAGCCCTTAGATAGAACCAAATGAAATTTTTTACTTTATTAAAAATATAATAAATATTTTATATAATTTTTTAAAAAAATAAATGTCCAAATATGTAAGGAACTTGCTAGCATTATATATCTAGATATCAGTGTTTAAAAAATATATATTTTAGTAAAAAAAATTATGAATCTTGAGCCCAATTATTTTGTCTAATTCAAAGGGGTAATATTTGCCCAACGAAAACTAATTATGAACTTTTTTTTTTTCGTAACTAATCATGAACATTGGTTGTTGGAAGCATAGACATTCATTCAAAACAGCTCTCTCATTAATATTAGTCACGTGCTCCTCACGTGCAGGATGCTGCTCATCACTCCCTCTCACCATTTCGCTGCGCGCGCAAGCGTGCTTCGCACGCGCACCATCCCCGCTTTGGAGTTTAGAAATTAACGAAGGGAGGGGGGTGGGGGAGAGAGAGAGCGGCGAGGATGGACAACAGAAATGTCGTCGTCTGCGACAATGGCACCGGGGTAACGTTCCCTTTTTATTCCTTTTCTGTAATTCCTTTTGGCGCAATTCGTCCAGTAGATCTTTTTTTCGCTTTTCTTTAATTCTTTTTGGCGCAATTCGTCCAGTAGATCTTTTTTTCGCTTTTCTTTAATTCTTTTTGGCGCAATTCGTCGAGTAGATCTTGGTCAGATCTGCAGATTGGATCCCTCTAGACATTTTTTTTTTTTGGATCTATATTACAGGTTAAATATTTGAATCGAAGAACGAACTGCCGATCCTTTGTAAACCCTATCTGAAAATTTATGAACCATTTTTTCCCGTAGCTCAAAATTCTTGACGAGAAACTTCGATTTGCAGTAGAACGATCCGCACTGCTAGTTCTCAGTCTGTCCACTTTCTTTTTCGAAAAAAAATCGTGATTTTTTAGGTAAAACTAGTTTAAGATAATAATTGAGTAATTTGGAGCTGTTCTTGTATTTGATGCAGTATGTGAAATGTGGATTTGCTGGAGAGAACTTTCCTACCTCTGTGTTTCCGTGCGTGGTCGGAAGGCCGTTGCTTCGTTACGAAGAATCGCTCATCGAACAGGAACTGACGGTCCGAGCTCTACTGCTTTCCTATTTGATGCACAAAATGCTTACATTGTAAAAGGTGCCGATCCTTTTCTTTGGTCTATTCAGGATATTGTCGTGGGAGCAGCTTGTGCAGACCTTCGGCATCAACTAGATATATCTTATCCTGTCAACAATGGAATTGTGCAGAATTGGGAGGATATGGGCCATGTGTGGGATCATGCCTTTTACAGTGAACTAAAGGTATAATTTCGGTACATTGAGTGATGATTGTAGCATGTAATTATGACAGTAGGCTTTGGTCAGTTCTCCCGGTAGATCACCTTAAAAAAACTCATGCTGTATGATTGTCTTCAATTATTAATTTGGCTCACCTCATTTGGTTGCTTCAATAAAAGTGATTGGTGTTGCACTCTGTATTTCCTCTCTCCAGATAGATCCATCTGAATGTAAGATATTACTTACGGATCCGCCTCTCAATCCGTCCAAAAATCGTGAAAAAATGGTCAGTACTAATTCTCAATTGCTAATTCTGGTGTTTCGTATCACCATGTCTTTTAGCATTATCTCCTGAATAATATATAGCCAGTCAATGTTTTAGTTATATCAAAGTTCGTTCTCACAAATTGAGCTTCATGTATAACAGATAGAGACCATGTTTGAGAAGTATAATTTCACTGCTGTCTTCATTCAAATCCAAGCTGTTCTTACATTATACGCTCAAGGTGCTTATATAGATTTTATATGCTTGCATCTCAATAAATCTTATTCTTATGAGTCACTTCTGTAACATGGACATCTTTAAATGAGAATTGATAAATCTACTGACAATCATGGACTTGGATGTTACAATTCACTAATTGAACTTTCTTGGATCCATCATGGGCTATTTTCAACATTTTTATTTGTAATTATATGTTGTCTAGTGTGTTCCGGCTATTATGCAGTAAATTACCCAACATCAACTATGCTTGACAGGCTTGCTGACTGGTCTTGTTATCGACTCTGGTGATGGTGTCACTCATGTGGTATGGCGGCTTTCTAGAGTTCCAAAATTCTTTATTTTGCACATGAAATGAGTTATTTGTGATTTGGAGAAGTTTTATCCTTTTACTTTATGATGCACCTTAAAGTTACTCTATTTCATCTATTTTGGTTCTAAATATGCTTCTACATTCATGATGCCTATCATGGTTCTTGATTTTATGTATTTACGGATGCAACTACTCAGCAGGTAGAGTTATTCTTTTTATAGTAAACTATTTTTTGACAATGTATCTGAGAATATAAAACTGCAAGAATTTAAAGTGTACAAAAGAAGTCCACTATCTGATTCCAGTTGTTCTTGTCAAATTTGACTTGCACTTCCCAAAATGCAATTCTTATACTTTTACCTTTTTTCTATTATTTTGAGTCCATTTGCAACTTACTTGTGAAGAACATACACTTTTGTTTGCATATTCTGGAAAGTTGCTTCTACACTCGATGCTTCTAACAAAGTTGCCACTATCTAATTGTTTCTTGGTTGAGTATCATCGATCAAGTGTGAGATTTGAGGTGGAGAAAGTATATCTATTTTATAGTTCACCTTTTTGTTGGATGCCAAAGCCAAATACATATCGGCCTAACATAAATTATGATGGAGTGGTGCTGCAGACTTTACACCGGGTCTTTACTCAGGTTTTGATATTGTCTAACATTAATTAAGTGGCATGCAGGTTCCTGTAGTTGATGGCTACTCATTTCCCCATCTAACAAAGCGAATGAATGTAGCTGGCAGGCATATAACATCTTACCTTGTTGATTTGCTCTCTCGTAGGGGGTGAGAGTTACTTATCTGAACCAACACTGCAAATGATTAGACATGTTAGTGGAACGAACTCATTTCAGTAATATGATTAATTGTCACTGTGCAGGTATGCCATGAACAGGTCTGCAGATTTTGAAACTGTAAGGCAAATAAAAGAAAAGCTATGTTACATTAGGTGAGCTTTTTCTCTCTTCATGAAGCTAATTGGCTAGATTGGTAGATATAGGCACTCCAGAATTTTTACCAACATCTATATTTGTGCAGCTATGATTACAAACGTGAATACCAGTTAGGACTAGAAACTACTATTCTTGTCAAGAATTATACTGTAAGTAAATTGTCTTGTTATCTTATATATGCCACCATCTATTAGCTAGAGTGATTCTGTTTTATATATTTCATTTTTTTATGGTTGAAGATTTCTCCCTTACTGGAAAAGAAACAAAAGTGTAGTATGCAGCAGTCAAGTTTTGGAAGAATGACTGTACACCTGTAGATGTAAATGAGATTTGAATATGATGTTTTGTCTCTTGTTAGTATTGCATTGCTTCGGCTGGTGGAATGGGCAAAATGCTCATCACCAACGATTGCCATTAAGTTGACGGTACCATTTGTTTGTAAACTAGTCCTTTTGGTAAACAAATGCACAATCACCTTTCTAATATAAGTATACCTTAGTACAGTACATTCAACCAAGATAAGTATACCTTAGTACAGTACATTCAACCAAGATTGTTAGCATCTTTTCTTTTGTTTTTTTGGAGGTAAACCAAAACTGTTTAGCATGAAACAATTTATTTCTCATGTCAGACCACCTTCGTTTGTGCTTCCTTTCAATCAGGGAGGTTGTACAAGATATTTAATAGGTCAAGAGATAAGTATGTCTTCATAGCTCATAATGTGCAGTTATGTACTTCATTTGAATGGTGTTACTTAACAGGTTGTAGACTAACAACTGGTTGAAACCTAAAGAGGTTATCATATGAGACAGCTATTGGCTGGAACAGTACTTTAGGCAGATAGTTTCTTATATCTTGAGAACTCATCTGTTTTTCCTTTTTTTTGTTCCTTTATATGACATATGTAGTCCTCTGTCCACACCCATTCTTCTTTGTCAAATATTTGTCTTTATATTGCATATTACATGTATGAAGCACAAGAGTTTGTAGGAAGTTAAAACTAATATGTAGCATGCTATATTAAAATTTTCTTGAAAGTTTCCAGTTTGGATAGCAAAGGCCCTTTGTTATGTGTACATACAAACAATTGTGAGAATGTAGCTACATTTGTGGTGCACACCACTCAGTTATTTTGTGTATCTGACATCCAATGGATCATGTGCTGCTTAGTGATTACGTCCTAAGAGTTCCTTTAACAACTTCAGTAGGAACCTTCTTTTTTTTTGACCTATGTTGCAGATCCAGTAATGAAGTTTTTCTTTAGTCTCCCATCCTTTGAAGTTAGATTATTCATGTCTTTCATTTAGTAATATATTTTTCAAGCTTTCTTTATTCCAAACTCCTATTTCTTCTTGCATGTATCGGTTGTTTTCATGTGTTTTTTTTTTATCTAGAAAATACCTGATACATTAAGAAACTTTTTTTTTTTTACTTTAAACCATCATGACACCATTACAGGAATTCATATCTTTAGTCTCAGTGATCAAAGAATAGTTGGACTTTATGGGTTGGTAGTTGGTACCAATTAATTTCTGCCTGTTCTAGAGACCAGTTCATGTGTTCCGTCTAGAATTTCATCTTATGTCAACTGCCACATTCATTCTCCAAGTAGCAATTAATTTAAGGAGGAATATGGACACACTCTGGTATTACTACCAGGCTCTGCGTCAATGGTTACATTCTGTCAAAGACACCACAATGCAAGATAATGTAGAACTAGTGTGTAGGAGAGTCACCGCCTTGAAAGCTACTCAGATACAATTAAAACTATTTTTCTGTTGCATGTTTGATCAAGATATTGAGGACGGATTGGTGTGTAAAGTATTCATCTATTTATTGTGAATTTTCAAAAACTGGAGCAGCTAGTTCCATTAGTGATCATTTAACTGTATTCTTTTGACTGGTAGGTGTTTAGGAGCTTATTAGATAAGCTCCAATTCTAATAAGGGCCATTAACATAAAATCGCTGAAAAAAAAAGCTGTTAAAGAAAAAGTTGTCATAGTCCCTTAAAGGGCAATTCCATCATGAAAGATCCTCAAGGTCATCAGCAAAGGCTATTTATAAGATTTTATGGAATTGAGTCCATTAGTAAAAGAAACACTGTTATGATGCTATTGTGAGGCTCCTTCCACTTTCAATGCTCCTAGAAGATTCCAGGGAATTGCATGTTGTACCATATCAAAATTAACTTCTCTGGGCAAAACATCATCACATTATCCAACCCCCTAGCTTACAGAGGCATGGTCTAAGGGAGACCAGGCGAGTCCTAACAACCAATCAAAGTCTAGTTCAATATATAAGGAATAAACGAAGTGCCTTATCTTGGGTAGAAAATGATGGCTTAGCAAGAGATAAACTCACTCAGGAAGATTGCATATGAAAATACAATAAAATACTAGCATTTCTAAAGGTATCTGGACCTGTGGTGGATATATGGGTTCTACATCTATCTTTGTGCCTTCAGGTGTATGTACAGAAATTGTAAAAATGACAGTGCGAGATGATGCCATTGCAACACATGACAAGCAGGACACGAATGGTATTGTGTTAATGCTTCCAATGCTTAAACGAAGGGAGCAGTTAATAAAATATTAAATTCTTCTCCGGACATTCAATATTTCAATCTCACCTAGCTTGACTTGTCCTGCAGGAGAGTGGTTAAAAAAACAAAAAACCTCTTTTCCTCTATCCTTTTAGCCTTTTCTTTACTTGCTGAAAGAAACATTAATGAGAGACTGATAGTCCACCATTGCCTAAGACCGCTGTATGCAGAAAGCAATCATATAAATTTGGTTCTCAACTCTTGATGGTATCTCACCTTGTTTGAATTTCTCTTAAGGAGATAAAGGAGACAAAACATTGTTCCATGTATCCTCAATTTTTCACTTTCTAGTTAATAAAAATGTTGCATCTTGTAGGATTTTTGTCTTCTTGAACAGGAGGATGTCATCTTATAAAAGTGAAAATTCTATGTGCTGATAACCATAAGATCTGGCATCCATGTTTAATTGTGGCTGTGATTCTTTTTACATATATCAGAACAACTATAGTTTTCCTTCCTTTTTCATATTATCAGTTCTAACCTTCATTTGATCAGCTTCCAGATGGAAGAGTTATTAAAGTTGGTACTGAACGATTCCAGGCTCCCGAGGCTCTTTTTACTCCGGTATGTGAGTTACTATTAATATGCAATTTCCAGATTGTAACATGCTCTATCTATTTTATGGAAGAATTCTTATTATTTGTATTATTATTACTATTATTATTATTGATGTAACTGAACACCCTTCACGCAAAGCTTTTAAGATACCTCAGGTTAGTCTTGACCCTCACCTACCTATATTATTGTTGAACTCAAATTGTAAGCTGATGACCAATAAAACAATGGAAAACCTTGAAGTCAACCAATGTTCGGCACTTCATAATTCGATACCAATAGGAAAGAGAACAGTAAATTGGGCACCTCTACCTTTTCGTGAAATGTTCCTTAGAGTTTAGAGCTCTCATTACCTCTAGTAGTTTGACTTTCAAAAAATTAAGGTTAATGAGAGAGTGGGGTTCTCTGTTTTCAGTTGTCCTTTATTTTTTCTGAACATGCCTTTCCTAAATGCAAGTCCTCCTTAGGCTAGAAAGTGATAGCAAAATAGAAGTGAACTGATGGATTTCTCCTTTCTATATTATATTTTTTCGGCTTATGTTCTTCGTCTTTGCAAAATAATGACAAAGCAGTCATATTAAATGAAACAAGGGCTCTTCTTGGTATATGCATAGTTCATTTCATAATACACATGCAGATAAGATGATATGAATGTCTGAAGTGTACATGAATCCTTGCCTGGTCAAATGTATTGAATGAGATTGCTGAGTTATCATAGTTAAAGCTCACATTAGTAACATTTGTTACTTTACATGTGCACCCATTTTCTACTCATATGATCAGTATTCTTGTCCCTTGTTTCCTAGGATATGTCTAAGATAACGAGCGAAAATGATTCGGAAATCATGTATAGTTTCATCTATATTTTAGTTGCTTCCAACTAGGTTTTTTCAGTCCATACGACGACCTTACTGCATTTTCTTTAAAACCAATTGAAAACTTAAGCTCGATTGATATTTATTGACATTATTTTCTGGATACAGGAGCTTATAGATGTTGAAGGAGATGGAATGGCGGACATGGCATTTCGTTGCATTCAGGAAATGGATATAGACAACAGGATGATGGTAATTGAATTGCTCCGTAGGCCATTTGTGGGCAACTGTTACTTCAAATGTTTGCATGATTATATTTAATTTTGAAATGATGTTTAAAAGATACTGGTTTTTGATGGTTTGGTCAGTTTTTGTTTGCCTTTGACAATATCTGAATTAGGTTGTTTCTGAAGACCTTAGAGCATTTGCGATTTTAAGTTATATTGGGTTCACACATATCAGTTGTATATGTATCACCAACCTTTTTCCAGGATTAGCTCTTTTCATCTGGGAAGCTTCCATCCAATATCAATATGAGGAAATTTAAATGTCCTTATTTGATTACAAATAGAAAGCATGAGCTGGAGTTCCTAGCTGCCCATATAGACAGAATTTAATTAGCAAGCTAGGGTCATATCATCTACACATTAATTCATGTATCCTTTCTGGAAAGTGAAGAATTTGACATAGTTTGAGTATTTGTGTGTGTGTGTGTGTGTGATTACCGCAGCCCATTTTAACTTAGTCTTAAATTTGATATTAGAGCCTCCCCTTATTCTTTTGCTCCTCAAAATTTATGTGGATTCCCATCGTCAATCTTTATTGCAGAATGAGAGGTATTTATGAGCATATCTTCTCATAAATCAATGCACTCTGCTCCTTTTGTAGATCTATGTGCTATATGAGGGTGCAGAATCATTTAGTTGTCCTTGTACATTGAGCAGTTGTGCATGGTAGACAGTATTTTGGTTGTCTGATATCCTATATCTGTTGATTACTTTTAGTATTTAAAACTATATCCTGTTGAATTGAGCTCTGTGGTCATGCCTTCTCATATGTAGTTTGTTTGATTTTGGCAGCTGTACCAGCATATTGTTCTGAGTGGAGGGAGTACCATGTACCCTGGATTGCCTAGCCGGTACAACCTAAAACATTTGAAAACAATCATGCTTTTACTTTCAAGAAGTCTACTTACTTAAAGTTGGCTTTTACATGAAAAGCTTCAGTTCCTTCTAATTTCTTATTGATGACTGGACTATTGGAACGTAGGTACATATTAGATACTTGGTTTTAATTTGTGATGAATATGTACAGTTTAAGAGAGAAGTACATGCCAACCAGGAATATAGGTTACTTTAATATCACTTTTCTTCAGCAGAAAATGTGTGAACTACACATAACTACTTAAACATATGCAAGTTTTATGCAGTCTCTGTTCATATTATTAGTAATTCTAATTGCTTTGCTTTATTGCCTATCATCCCCCTTGCTTTTTGCATTGCTTTTGTCCTCATATACCATGCAATGTTGATTATGTGATTTCCTTTTTCACCTAGAAATGATGACAGAATCAAATCATGCTTCATTTACCTAAAATGAGAACGTTGAAGAAGTGAGATTAGTAACTGAAAGGACAAAGTTGCATATTACGATTGTTTTTTGAGTATGAAGAATTTGATCATGTTTTGGTTTATAGTTGAGCTTTAGTCACAACTCACTTGTACTAGAAGAGAAGTGCTGTGGCTGAAATTTGGCTGTTTATCGAGATTATGATTGATTTGGTACAGGGGTAGGAGAATATGAAGAACATTCCGTTCAGGGAAGGGTATTGTGGAAGTCAAAATAAAGATCGCTAAATTAAATAATCCATCAAAAAATAATGTTAGTTTTTGTATAAAGATATGTGCATTCTTGAGCGACTCTATAAACTTACAAAACAAAACTGATTTTTGCTTGACGGTGACATTACTATTGAATAAGCCTTAACCAGAAAATAAGCCGTTAAAATAATCAACACATAAAATTCATCTTCTTCATGTGGAATGCATAGAAGAATTTATTATAGACAGGCTAGGACTACATCAAAGATTAGAATAATAAGGTTATAAAGAAGAGTTGTACTAATAGACTCCCCATGCAACTCACAAGCTAGGGTTGATTTTTATCCTCTTTTAGACATGAGCAATATCTTGCCAACCTTCTAGCACACCAACTCATCTGATGGACTTGATGGACATATGGCCCATGAAGCTTAGCGCAACATCCCCCGATAGTTCAATATCGTCTGCTGTTGTCTTATGAGAATAACCAATGAGTCGAATAAAGAGAATGAGAAAGAAGACATAAGCAGGAGAAAATTAAAGCAGCTTTGAGTGCCCACCATGAGCAAAGGGAGAGGTTCCAACAAGTCATCATAAATATAACAAAAATTTCATTGAGCCAGAGAAGGTACATGATTGGTTGATCGCTCTTTTCAAACTCTTCTAAGATAAACATAGAACAAAACATTATTTTCATGATGCTGGGATATTTTAGAAATATCTCTAACAAGTATATTATTCTTTTTTAGTTATTACGAATTTCAATCTTTTGACACATCTTCAAGCATTGACCTCCTGCTATGCAGCAACTCACAAGTATCTCCTTGTAGCTGACGTGATCCATGGACAGGGCCATTTCCATGAGGCCATATCAAATGTCTATTTCAAGTTTTCAGCTTAAATCCAGAGCATTAGAAACTTGTTATCATGTTTCCTACAAGTCTAAGTTTTGAACGTATTAAGATATGCACATAGAAAAATGAATTTTATATCCCACTTAGTTCTTGAAATCTTATATTACAGTTCAAGTAGGATATACTATAGTACTAATCATTACTGGAAATTCTAGTTATAGTTCCTTACAAGATGAAACTGAAATTTGTCATGTCTACCGACTATGAACATCACTTGAGAACAAATGGTTAAATACATTTCGACTGACTTCCAGCTATTTTGGAAAGGCATTGTGGAGTACAAATCTAATATTTGTCCATGTTATCCAAACAGCTTGGAGAAGGAAATTCTTGATCGCTATCTTGAAGTGGTTTTGAAAGGAAACAAAGATGGATTAAAGGTAATATTCTTATCTCTGTTTTCACTGCATTAATCATTATGGCTATCACCAGTACACCACTACCCATAACTTTCTTTCCTAGTTTGATGGGACTGTTAATCTAATTGCACTATTATATGATTTCTCAGTTTCCCTGCTATAGGGATTTACTTTGTTTTGAGTCCTTAGACTTCTTTTTTGATCATATTATACATGATGAAATAGAATTAAGAAAATCATCTACTTGGACTCTGCTCAGTTATGGTTGCTTCTTGTGTACCTTCAGATATTCCTGAAATGCTAGAAAAGTATAGTGCAGTTTAGCTTTCATTGTGTAGTAATTCAACAATAAGAGTCTAAGAGGACTCTAATTCTCTTTCTTCAAACTTTTCTGTGTTGCCCACTGTATATTGAATAACATGGTTAATATCGAGGACAAAATTCCAATAGAAACTGCTTGCCGGAGGATTGCCAATCTCATTGATTTTAAATGTCTAAAAATAGTGAATTCTTCAATTTAGGACATGCTGTGCTCAATAGCTGGAGGTAGTAAACACAGATCGCAATGGCCCTAGTCATACATTTAACACAAAAAATAGAAAAAAGGATAAACAAGGAAAGTGCAGAAGCATGCTGCAGAATGTAGTAAATGGAAATCCTGCTGCCATATTTGTCTCACATGACAGTGTATCCAATTACTTTGCGTTTCGGAGTTTAGATAACTGAATATATCATCTAATACTAATAAAAAGAGAGTGCACAATCTGCAATCAAAATAAAACACTGTGTCATTCTTCAAATATGGGAGATCTTAAAGATATTCTGGCAAATATGAATGAAGGCACCATCTCATTGTTGCATTTGAGTGGGTTACTTACCAATGCCCCTGAAATTATCTTTTGGTACAATATAGGTTTTTGATTTGCATCAAATATGTTATTGCACATATATCACATGGAAGGATTCTTGACTAGGGTTGCACATATCTCACACAGAAGGATTCTTGACTCGGATTAACGGTAACACAGTCAACAATCTCATCTACTGCGTACGCATGCACAAGATAACAATGCATAATGCTTTTGCTGAATCTATATGGCACTTCTGATTCCTGCTGCTGCTTTCATACTGGAGAAGTGCTCCAGTGCCAAATATACTACTTCAAATTTGTTACCTCATATACCCATCTTATGATCGCTTGCCTGAGGAAACTAACACAGGCCTGTGTGCTTTTGACTGCAACATGCCTAACGGCATGTTGTGCATTGTGGAACAGATATTTGGTTAACAAATCTGTTTTAGATGATGTCCTCAAAGTTCCAAACTAGCTGTTTTTTCAGCTGACAAAATGAATGTCTACTTCCCTTGTCTCTATGCTTTGACAGAAACTACGGTTGCGAATAGAGGATCCTCCACGAAGAAAGCATATGGTTTACCTAGGAGGTGCTGTCCTTGCTGGAATCATGAAGGTGCCACCCCTTCCTGTCCTCTTTCATTCATGATCTCTCTCTCTCTCTCTCTCTCACTCACTCACTCACACACACACACACACACATTTTTCTGAAGCCTAGAATTCTCTGAACTAATATGTCATTACACGTATGGAGGTGGGACAGTTCATATCCTTCCTCAATCTTTTGCTTTTGAAGCTTAGAGAGCTCAACTGAAATGGCATTACATGTCATCGCAATAACAGCACTGCCCTAACTGTATTCACTGCACTTGAAAAATATTTGCGGTTTTATTTTTCTAATGAAATCTCATTCAACTTTGTCTAATTTCGAACCTAGTGCTGATCAGTTGGTTTGTTTGAGCAGGATGCACCGGAGTTCTGGATTAGCAGGCAAGAATATCAGGAAGAAGGAACTGCTTGTTTACGAAAATGTGGCCAAGTGTGATTAGCACAAGAAATGCATATACTTACAAGTCTTTGGAGGAGTGGTGTCAGGAATTGTAATCTCTATGATGATACAGACAAATGGGAGGCACCACCGCTACCAGAAAATGATGCTATAATCATTGTCCATCCACACAACAAACCTGCAGGCTTTCTGTACTGGAAACCACTAGTTTATACCTTTTTGTGGGATACATGTAAGTCGCAATGATGGTCAACCAATCCTCTGTCGTAACTATATTGATATATGTAACAAGTTTTATATATGTTAAGTTTGACATCAAAGTCTTTACCAGGAAGCCTTACCTGAACAAACAAGTATTTGTAAGATCCTGAGATCCTTGCAGGATCGTTATCTTTCTGGTGAAGAACATCATCCTGTATCTACAATATGCACATTTGTCTCCTTAAATTCCAAAATTGACTCCCATCAAGACAAAGCATCACATGTTACTGCCAAGATTTCAAAGTTTAGCTGTAAGAGCAATGTTACAGTAACTCAGAAAAATCATTTAAATAAGTCACTCAGGTGTTTTGCACCAATCACTTTGCTTCATTAGATGGCATTTCAATGGGAATGAAGAGAATGCAGCAGCCGAGGCAGTTTCTGAGTGATGTTATTGAGTTAGTTTAGATTTTTTTTAGCTCTAAATATGCGTATCAACTCACTGCAGCATCTGACTCAGATTATCTTTGGGATGGAAAGGGGTAATGCCATTGAGATCCATTATATGCTGATCTTTCCATCTTCAAAAAACATGTATCCAATCTTTCTCAAAAAAAGTTACATGCATCCAACGACAACCCAAGAAAAAAAAATTCTATACCCAGTCTTTCAGGAAGGAAAAATGTATGCCCACTCAATACTAAATCAATACTGAGGTTGACATCAATATTAGGCATCCAGCAATCATTGACCACTTCCACTAAGTTTGCTATCCGCCGAAACTCTCGATCTACGATTGCTACCAAATTAACGACGGTGAACCAAAAAAAAAAAAACCAGCTTGAGTATAGATCAATGGTTTACCTAAATAAAATTTTTAAAATAATGAGCCGTAAAAAAAGCAACGTAATCTCCAAGATCATTTACCTACATGCATGGCCCAAAAAACAATATCACACAAACAATTTCCTCGAAACAATCCATAATCTTTATTACAGGCCGAAATTTGTTAATCCCCAAAGAAACAACAGAGTTTGAGAAACATATATCCGCAAAAAATGCAACAAATACACCATTCTGAACAACAAAAACATATGCTTCTTCTTCGCTTCTTCTCAAGAGCAGAGGTGATATTTATTCTCGGCAGGCCTTCTCTTCGTGTTCTTCTTCTTCTTCTTCTTCCTCCTCTTTTCCATCCTCCTCTCCAAGTCCTCCACCGTCTCCACCAGCCCTCCCATCAGCCGGCATTGCTGGTTGCTTCTCTCGCAGAGCTCCGTCACCAGTCTCTTCAGCCTCTCATTCTCTGCCATCACTCTCTCCATCACCTCCATCATCTGATCCGAGCTCGTGCTCCCTTCTTCTGCCCCGATCCCAGTCATCTTACTTCCACTCAGTGTTTGATCATGGGTCCTCTCTTGCTTGATTGGATCGAAGATGGTACCTTTCTCTTCGACCTTGGATTCCTCCACTGCTTCCTCCGTTTTATCCTCTGTTCCCAGTGGAGCTGTGAACTCTGGGGAGTTTCCTAGGGTTTCCTCCATGGGATCTCCAATGTTGCCTTCCTCGACGCTCTTCGATTCTACCAGGACAGAACCTTCAGCAAGATCCTTGCTTTCTGGTGCTTCATCCTTCGCTTCTAGGGCTTCTTCGACGGAGTCATCCAGGGTTCCAAAACCCTTAGGAGACCCACCACGAACCTCCGAGATCCCATCTCCACATTCTTGAGGAACAGCTTCTTCATCGATATGGTGCTCCCCTACCTCCTCCGGCGACTCAAGGGTTTTGGCCGGTGCTCCATTCTCCGCGTCTAGGGCTTCCCCTCCGACTTCCTTCTCATCCCTAGCGGCGGCGGCGATCGAATCCACGGCATCCTGCAGCGAGATCACCCTCCGGATCACTTTCTTCCGATAATCCCTCACCCCACGCACCGAATCCAATCGCAACAACAACGCCATCAGCATCTCATTCACCCTCAGCCGCTCCTTCCCGTCCCTCCTTATCAACTCCTCCTCCGCTCTAATCTTCCTCTCGATCTCGTCCACCTCAGCTGCGACCTTGTGGACAACCCTCACGTTCTTCCGCACCAAGAACCCGCGGACGACCTTCTGGACCTTGACGGCGGCCACATCCCGGTCGACCTCCCCCGCCTGCCGCGCCGCGGCGGCGGCAGCAGGCCTCTTCGCCGTCCTCTCTTCCTCCTCGGAGCTGACGAAGCGGACGGGGATAGAGACGACCCGAGACTTCGCCGCCGGCGGGCGAGGTCTCGGCTGGGGGACGTAGCCATAGCGAATTGGATTCCATGGGCTCGCGAAGAAAGGCCTCTCCATCTTCCCCTGTATCTCTCTCTAGAACGATTGCGAGGTTTTCGAAAGCTGAGATTTTTTTTTTTTTGGATGGTTTGTTTTGGAGTGGGAGGTTGGCTTTATATAGGGATTTGGGTTGGGGACATTTTGGGATCGGGAACGTTCGAGTGGGATCCGGAAAGGGCCGGGAACGGGATGTTTCTGGAAGACTCTGTAAGGTTCTTCGTTCACCACGCGGGCGGGAGCGTTTACCATTGGTTCAGTAGAATGCAGCAAAGAGCAAAGGACAGACACGAGCGAATCAAGAGCAGACACGTCATATCCGTTAACTGGCCTGGTTGAAGCATTTCAAGAATGACATAAAAGTACGTGCCCGAGCGAATATAATTTTTAAAATCTAAATTTTATTTTTACCCATCCTAAACTAAATCCAAATATATATAACTTTTCAAAATTTTTCTACCCAAGATAAAAAAGAAACTTTGTATGCAAATAAAAAAAAAATTATAATGTTACCCAACCTCCAATCAGCCCCAAGACTGCACCTATCCTCGCCATTCTCTAAGGTAGGTATTGATGATGGCCAGCTTGATTCATATTCATGGTGTTGTCATCCCTATTAAAAACATACACAATTTAATTCCAATCTATCGTAAAATATGCTGAGTTTTTATTTTTATGGATCTTGTTCAACACTAACCCAATAATGATCAATCTCCAATAATTTTAGAGAGAGAGAGATTATAATATATACAAATGTATATCCACTTAGATCCAATCAAATCATGATTGGACGACGTGGGTTCAACATTGACGATCCAAACTGTTGAATATGATTTAATATTTTTATCTTGCTTACACAAAAAAAAAAATCATGTGATTTAGAGACTCTCAGCATATATATATTAAATAATTTAAAATTGAATAATCCAAATAGCATAAAATAATATATATTTTTTGACCATTTAATGCATAGGCTATGTCACGCCCCCGCATCTGCGAGGCACGTGAGGCACCTAGTGCCCACGTGGGGGCCACATGAGGGAGGAACACGGGGCTCCCTTGCTAGATATTGTCCGGTTCTGGGGCTTCACGCAAGCGTCCTTCACCCCTCCCCGATTTTGTTTTCCACCCAAAACGCGTCTGCAGGATTAGGAAACACCCGCCTCATATGCCCAGGCTCTGGAACGAGTCTTTCCGATGTGGGACTATTGGGCCTCACACCCTTCCCACCATCGGACAAGAGCCGTCCTCGGCTCTGATACCAAATGTCACGCCCCCGCCTCTGCGAGGCACGTGAGGCACCTAGTGCCCACGTGGGGGCCACATGAGGGGGGAATACGGGGCTCCCCTGCCAGATATTGACAGGCTAGAAGTCACCAAATTATATGATTTTTAAGTATATAAATAGTTTAGAAATGGTAGATGACCATCCACATTCAACCATGACTTAATTGGAACTAAGTAGAGATACACCCGAGTATATCTTAATCTCTCTCTCTCTCTCTAATATAAATATAATACTTTAAAAGTTATTAACTATATTTTGGGCATATATTTTCAGATTATGAAGAAAATGTATTTTCTAAATAAGTGTACCTACTTAACTGATCCAAGTTGGACATAAACTATAGCGTGGACCATAGTTGGACCTGACCAAACTCAATAAAACCCTAGAAATGAATAATGTCATAGACCATAGAGCTGTCAATTGAGACTTTAGCTTGAGTTAGACATGATTTGATGCTTGATCCTAGCTGCAAGGCTGGAGATCAATTTAAAGATAAATTGGAAATTAACCTAATGCCATATTTGAAACTAAACCACCATGATCAACTCGGATCAATAAAGCTCAAAAATATCGTCTAACATAATACTATTTATATTTTCAGCATGAAATGTTAATTATTTTATTGAGCAATACTGTAGGGACATCATTACCAAATCGCCATAAGTTCAAATACTGCAGAATCTCAAATTCCAAAGAGGGTACAGAGAGAGGATACAAAATTGAACCTGAGTTGAGTGCTGAGCTTAGAATTTACAACAATAGATGAGAATATCATACATAGTTCATCCTTTTCGGAAGAGTAATGCCTGCTCGGTTCAAAAGGTCACTAGAAGCTTGCATTGCCATTGAAATAACTTCTTGCTGTTTGATGAGGAAAAAAGAGAGAGGGTGTCACTGTTAAAAACAAATCATTTAAAGCCAGTAATTTATATAGATTGCTAATAGGCTTGCATAAAATACTTTAGGCTTTGAAATAGAATAAGATCAAAGGAAGGAGAAGCCAGGAGTCATTTGGTACTTCATTGGGAGGGGGGATTTCAGCCATTGATGCTAGATTTCATTGGCAAGAATTGTTTGAATCTCCTCAATAAAATGATTAAAGTCAGTTTACCTAAACTATATTTAAGCAATGTCACCTACATTCTTGCAGCCTTCCACTATTTCATGCATCCTTTCGATATTCTAAAAAAAAAGAACAGGTCCATTCCATATAAGCTAGGGATCCAATTCCTTCAGGATCAAAATATTATCAAATATAGTACTGGATATCATTCGTAATAGAAAGATCACATATGCTGAGAGTGTGAAAGGGCTCAAGGTCATGATTACAAATCAAAATTCAATAACACAATTCATCATATTTTATACCATTAGATTTCAGTATAAACATATTAAATTACTAATAACATATCAGCTTATCGAATTTGTTAACATTTTACCCACAAGAATTTGCAGGCTAAGCCTATAAAAATGAACTTATGGATACTAGACTTCAACATTGAAGTTGGGTTAATATTCGACAAATTTGGTATCACAAGATTCATATATAAGTTGCAATGAACAGGACTGGTTTATTACTGTCATCTTGTAATTATATAGCATCACTTGAACCAAGGGATTCAAAACACTTGATTTGCAACAAGCAACACCACGGAATGTATTAAATTAACTTTATGTTCCACATCTTGGAGTAATATTTAGTGTCAGATTACCTCATTTACATTCAAGATCTTCTGATCTCTCATAATCCATTGACCATTGCACATGACAGAATCAATATTCTCTGTTCGCATACAGTAAACAAGGCTCGAAATACTGCATATTTCAACAAACAAGTATCAATAATTACTTCCTTATTTCATTGAATTGATAATTTTAGAACTGAATAACAAATAATAGCGATAGACAGAGATCAGGTAACAGTTTGAATGTTTAAGGTTTCTAGATTGCATCAAAGTATGAATCTGTCTCCTATAGAACAAACAACTAGTTGAAAGCTTAGCCACATTATGCACGCATTTGCTAATAAGCTCTGAAATTTGGTTGTGCAAGCAGTAAGGCAGTCCTTTAAACATTATTTTGATCATCAATATTATGGAACAACATAACCATAAACCCCATTCATATGTAGAGTTCTATATCTCTGGTAAAGAAAATTATAGAAAACTACTAACTTTGCAAGCAGAAAGCTTTCTCATCTTTCATCTAATATTAATAATTTTTACACCTTGCAGTTTTCATTTCAAGATTTTGATGCCTTAGAGCTGTAAAGTCAGGTTCACCTTTGGGTCTTATTCACACCTATCAGTAGGGCCATGTTTTATAATAATTGGCTGAGAGTCATGGAAAGAATTACTTACACTTCTGCTTCATGTGCAGATTGTGGATTAGAAAGCTATTTTGCTATCCCTGCCAAATGAAGAACTGTTGAAATGGCTGGTAGGCAGGAAGTTCTGTTGGTAGACAGGCCTCAGGACACAAAAAAGCAATCCCCACCTACACTGCCACAATGCCATGGGCTACTGGTTAGGTTTTAGCACCTACCTATGCAACTGAGCGATGCATAGGCATGTTACTTTTTACTGAGCAGTTGCTTGTTTTTATATGAGTGTGTGTTTATTTTGAGATAAATACCCAATGCATTTTGGTTTGCCTTTAGAGTGCAGTACGCTGCATCTTACTTGCGTTAGCACTAATATGTCATTTGTAATTAAAAAAAACAAGTTTTTATTTTATGACTTAGTATCAGATGACTGCTAAGCAGTTACATGAATTAAACACAATAGTTGACCAACTGGGTTTACTTTTCTACCAATTGACCTTTTGTGGTAACTGACTATCGATATCCCCTCCTTCAAAAAGACTAATCATACCCCTTCTTCTGCATTGACCAGGAATTTGACAACAATCAGTAGTAGTCAATATTAGGTTGAGAGCCGATCAGTAGAAATTCTCAAACCTTGTTGATTCATGCTTCGATGAGTTTGATCGCATTACTTACAGAGGGGATAAGGCTTTCTGATTAAGATAATGTTGTGGAATAAAAGTTTTGTTATTCTTCATTGCTAGTCCAATACTGTGCTTGCTTTGCAATTCTATTAGATTTCTATCTTAAGTCTTAAGACTGATGCATGAAAAGATAGGGCTAGTCTATACATGGTAAATCAAAACAAGAAAGTGTAACTTTTTGCGCCATAGGTGATGAAGTAATCACAGGATGACAGCCAAACGTTCTCTATTGCCTCCGATACCATGAAACTCATCCAACAGCCAGGGCCTTTAAAGGATGTAAAATATTTACCTATTACTCCAGTAATGCAATTAGACAGATGTTGATACTGATGACAGTTTGGAAGGCTGTAATTCGGAGCATGGGCTAGTAATCACCAATCATGTTGGCATACAATATACCCCATATAGGTCATTAAGGAACAGTGCCAGCAATGAGCCTATGGTGTATCAATCCTTAAATGCATGTCCCATCGAATATTAATGACATAAGGATTAGTCAGGCCCTAGTTCATTTCAGATGCTCAACACCTATAAGTTGCATGGAACACGCAACACCTTTTCTTAGATCAAAATGATCCTAACCAATAGCTGAAAAAAAAAAAGACTGGCGCTGCACAGCATTTGCAATCAAAAGACTGGTTCTGGGAACAGGAACCAAGTTGAACAACTCCAAAGCTAAACCTAACTGCTTTCAACTTTATAATAAGCATTACATTTCCAAGAATAGACAAAATGGTCATGTGCTTGACTACCACCAGCATCAAAATCAACAAGTCTTGTCTCCACTATTGGGATCTAGCAATACAAACTGCCAATCATTCCTATTAAGTACAAAACTAGTGTTCTATAAGTTTCTCCAAACCTTTAACACAACTTCCATACAGGTTAGCTTAGGGTACTCCACTTTTCTAGAGGGACAAAAATGGGGCTCAATTTCTAAATTGCATATAAACATAAGAAAGATTAAATATGAAGTTACAAAAAAACTATGAGGATGTTAACCTGCAAATGTTTTGTTGCTAGAAGAAATTAACATTAGCAAATACATCATGATATTACTGTGAGCATCTTTAGGTGAAAAAGATAAAAGAGATTCATGGATGGGTCCTTACAGATCATGGAGTGGCACCATGGACCATGAAAAAGGATTCACAATGATCATGTCAGCCTGAAAAAGGTGAAAACAATAGTCAACTACTTTTCAGGATTCACAAGAAGTCACAACAAAAACAAAGCTTCTTGTTTTCAAAAAAAAAAAAAGAAAGAAAGAAAAAACAGGTGTCATCCAGTGAGGTAAAAGTCAAACAGTCTGTGGTAGGCAGCATCATATAGCAGGTTTGGAAAAGATTATTGTAATAATTAATTTTTAATATGATTCAGCCTAAACATTTTTAGGCTGAATTTTGGTGGTGGAGGGAACTCCTGCATTAATTTTTTGAAGAATCTGCACTTTGGAAACCTTAGACCTTCCAACTAAACATGGGAATGTTAAAAACCTGGGGCTACTCACAGCTATTCATTTGGTAGAAATGAGTTATGAAGTGAAGGCAGATGTTTCAGTTTGCTATGTTTCGTGGTCAAACAAAAAATAGTTTTTTTTTTCTTTCAAAATGGGCAAAAATGGCTGATGGGACACCACTGCAAGATAAGTTATACCTCTCCATCCTTTGTTAATAGGGAAAACTTCAGAGTTCTCGGATAGCAGAGAAGAAGATATCAAACAGCAACAGGGAACAGGGGAAAGGAAATAAACAATATTCTAACCTTTTTCCCAACTTCAAGGGAACCTATTTCATTGTCCCATAGCACTGATTTTGCGCCATTTACAGTCGTCATTTTTAAAACCATTTCAGCAGGAACAGCAGTTGGGTTGGTTGTACCTTGGATGTATGCTTCCCGTCCTTTGTTAATAAGGGAAGCTAAATACATCTCATCCACTGTATCCAGAATATATGGATAATAAATATAACACAAACATATATATAAAGTATTCTATGTCAAAATTATTATGAAAGAGAGATGATATAGTTCATACTATTCTCATGTAATGACAAAATGATAATACATAGAGGATAAAAGTATCACATCACAGCTCAATTATGTAGAATTTTTAAGTATCTCAGCTAGTGAGGGTGGTGACTGTCACCCATATTGCGCCAAAACAGGAAAAAAGTAACTGAAAAGCCTTTTCTTTTTTACTTGAAATAGGATTTTTAGATAGTAGTTTTACTCAACCCAGAGACTCATACAACTAGCAGAAATTTTGTTTGCAAATTCTGAAGATAAATAAGTCAAATGACACCTCAATAAGTACCACTTACATAGACATATGAAGACTCCTTTGGATATTTGATGCTGTATGGATCCAAAAGTACAAAGAAATCAAAAATACCTATTTACCTTTAGATGCTCTACTAATCGTATGTGCCCAAAAGGAAAATACGTGCTATGTCTAAGTAATCTTTACGTCATACCAAGGAATAAATATCTCATGCTCTAACCAAAGATGAAATCTCATCAAAATCAACTGACATGAATCTTGAAACTAACCAATGCTCATCCTATTGTTGGAGGGTGCTCCATCTGTACCAAGGGAGACACATACACCGGCATCAAGCATTTCCCTTATAGGAGCAAATCCAAGCATGCGCATTGCAGATGCAGGGCAATGAGAAACTTTTACACCAGCCTTTGAGAAAAAGCCAATCTGTGAACATTTAGCGAACCTTCAGCAATCAATTTGCAGCAAGTTTGAGCAAGTTATAAAAATAGTACATACTTATGAAGGGCATGACAGAAGTTATCATGTTTTCTATTTTCTGTCATTTTTATGAAATGGGCTTCCATGATATAATGCCTATGAAGCTACCCAAGCCTATGCTTAACAGATAATGATATGGATGTCAAAACAGATAGCGATAAGAAATTTTATTTTAATTTTTTATGAAAAGATCGTTACCTGTAAAGAGTTTTTGCTTTAGAAGGAAAAATGTTTCACAATGAATGTTTTCACTATCCGTTAGCTGCTTAAAGTTGAATATATCTGTAGAGGTAGAATACAAGCAAATATGGTAGCCATTTAAGAACTGACTCATGATGACAGCTGTTAAAAATATAAGAATTCTTAACTAAGCATAGTGGTTTTTCTCCTGAGAGTGCATATTTTCAGAGAAGTTCAAAATGGACTTTAGCTATATTGACACAAAATTCTTGAAGGCATTTCTTGCAAAACCATGACCCTTGATAGCATATAAATCATTACAAGCCCATATCAGTGATAACATGCACCATCAAATTGCAAAACAACTAAAAACTATAATAATATATGTTAGCCCACTATATATGGCTAGTCCAATGAATCCCCCATATTGGTGTTTTTTCCTTCCATTTTTTACACAAGCTGCATCAAACTGCCTGCTATAACAAATATTTTTTCTCATGGTTTGTGCCTGTCCTGCCAGTACTATGTGTGTGACCAGCAGTTACAGTGGATATCATGGGCATCTTGTCTTTTTCATGTAATCTATAACATGAATCAAGAATGAGAAATGGTTCAATTGACTAAAATTGGCCAGAATGCTAATAAGTAGAAGAGAACTAGGGAAGATGAAAAAGAGAATGAAGCAAGACATGTAACCTAACAAATTTATATCAGTTAAATTCAGTTATAAAAATAATCTTTGTGCTAACCTCAGCATCATTCAACCAAACAGAATGGGCTGCTAACAAATTGCTCCGCAGAAGTCCTATTTTCTCCAAGTATGTTGCTGTACCATGATGAACTCCTCTTGTATTTGTTACCAGCTGATTTTCATAAGGGATTTCTGCAACATGCTACACAAATATAATATAAGTGAATGATGGAAAATACTGGATAATTTTATTTTTACCAAAATAGTCATACACTGATATATGATTGACAAGTCAGATTTCATATCATCAATATAAGATGGATATTAGCTAAAATACCAATATGAGATGAACATAATATCCAACTTTTTTCTACATTTCTTAAACCCAACCAGAAAAGCTAAAAGTTCTATGATTCTCCTTATAGATCAAGAATTAAATATATAACAAAGTGAAATTCAGAAATAAGGTGTTTTAAAACCTTAAAATCCAATTTAATGATAGCTAACTTCATAAGGTTAACATCTATAGATATCAAAGAAATTAAAACCTTATATAATCTCCTTGAAAAGCCTTATTTAATTATCAAATACAGCCTATTTCAAAGATGTAATTCTTTTTATGGGTAAACAGTGAATTTACCAAAAAGATAACAAATAAAGTTTGCAAGACTAAATAAAAGGCAAGAATGTTGAGCAGTCCCGCAATAAGCCGCTTCTTAAGCAGGGGATTCTGCCTTCCTGTGAGCACTACAAATTGAAAGTTGATTGTCACAACTCCTTTCTCAGCAGCCATGTTGCTAAGTAGCCTATTCGATGATTTATTACAAATCAAGCTTTCAGACTAACCCTATGTTTGGTTGGGGTCATGAGAGGGAGGATGGATGAGGTTGGAAGGATGGATGGCCTCCATCTACCATTTGGTTTGAAAAATCTTAGGAATGATGGATGAAAAGGAGGGATTGCCCATCCATCCTGACCCACCAATTTGCATTCTTCCAAATTGGGAGGATGCTAGGATGGATAGATGGAGCATGTGAGAGCTGGGTTTGTACTTTAACAAAATTATCTCCTCATTAATTTTTTGACAAAAACCTAATACTTCTTCACTTTTTCATATTATATATATATATATATACCTATACTATTAAGTATTAACCCTATATTATTAAATTTTATTACTAATTGTTTTAACTTTTGTACATAATTTCCATAATTATAAGTAAAAAATTAGAATTGTCTTATATTTTTCTATTTATATTCACTACTTTTTAGTCAACTATTTATATAAAATTCATTAACTACTTAAATTAAATTATAATTAATTAGTTATTTATATAATTAATATATAAATAAATTAATTCATATATAATTAATTTATAAAATTATTTACTAAATTAAATTAAAATTAAATATTTATATATTTTTTGTATAATTATAAATTATAAAGATTATAAATTTATATATTGCCCTACTTCTTTGATATAAATAAGTGTTATAAATTGATAATAATAATACTTTTTACCAAAGGATAATTTTGTAAAAATATTATGCAAATATCATCCATCCTCCTTTTCATTCCTCCTATACCAAATAGAGGAGAAAATCATTCTCATCCATCCTTCCATGTTTCATCAAACACATGGGAGGATGGATGAAAGACCCATCTATCTTTTTCCTCATCCATCCTTCCTCCAATCCATCCTTCATACCAAACATAGGGTAAGGGAAACAACATCTCTCACCTTAATTCAAAAGCCTTTGCTTCAGAGTGTGTTCTTCTTTAAGTATTCTAGAACTACATAAATCAGATTTTTATTGTTACCTGAGAAAAAATAATCCAATATAGAGAACCTGGAATTCAAGCAGTCTACCATTAAAGCATATTATTAACCACTTCAGAAGTGACCATGTTGGTTTATGGTAAAGGCTTCGAGCCATACTGGGATATGTACTCTCAATCATTCGTTCAATGTGAGGTAATGAACTAAATTATTATTTCTCACTAAGCCTACCAACATTCATATTACATTTATTTATATTGGAGTCCAGCATTTGGTTCAGAGAACCCAGTGCCAATACCAAAATCTAGCATCAACTAACCCAGCATAGCTCCTGATGGAAAACATCCCTATTTATGCTACACAAATTGGTTTCTTGTCTTATTTTCATATTTCTAGAAAAAGGACATGGAGCTTTTAAAGTTAGAGAATAGAGATAACACATGGTAAACATTGAAGAACAAATACTTGCATTCTGTGAGCTTGAAGCACTACGTAGAAAAATTTTAAGGACTTTGTCAAACTCAGGCTTTTTTCCCCATGATACGTATATGAGAGAAAAGAAAAGCTGATTATAACAATACAATTCAGAGCATTTGCAAATTACACCATTACCATATGGATGCCTGTATTCAGTTCTTCCGCCACATCTCTTGTTTCAAGTAGTAAGTGATCAGTTGCATTCATGATCTGTCTCAATCCAAACCATATTCTGATTCGACCATCAGCTGTATTATGATGCTTCTTGAAGAGTTCCTTCTGAGACTGCACCCCAGTCATGCAATGAGTAATAGTCAATTACTTTAAAGCTGCAAATTTGTCTAGTAGTAGAATGATACGACCCAAAATGTCATACAGTATTATTATTAGTCCTCATAGCTATAGAGATCAAAATATTTTCCTGTGGAACATCTTTTCCTAGACTAATGCATGCGTAATGAAGAAATATAAAAGGTTAATTTGGATTTGTCGGAACTCAATAAAGAACATGCAAGGAAAAAAATCCATATTTCAAGCTATTCACTAATGAGGCTATTTACAACATGGTGCCCTGTTACTAAATCACAAGATTCACAGACTAGGAAGTCTGTAAAATGCTACATTTCACCTCAGGATGTTCAGAATTTTTCTCATCTCCTCCATGTAAGTCTTTCTTGCAACGTTACCAAATTATTCACACTGTTTCCCAAATTCCAATTTATACCAACATTCTCTCTACAAATAGAGATAGACTACAACATTAATTTATAAAAATTAATAAAAAGTAATTTCCGCATTCTACTCTAAGCAAACTGAATACATTCACAAAGAACAAACTGGCCATCTAGCATCTTCACGGAACATTCTTGTTTAGACAGTGCCTACCAATTCCAGTCTGTATAAGCTTAGCATACAAACACATCAACGCAGACTTGACATAAGTTGTATGGTGAATAATCAGATTGAATATATTCAGAAAGCACGACAAACACCAAATCTCAATCATCAGAATGCAATTCTTTGTTTTTTTTTTTAAAGAGAAACTGTCAGAAATTTCTGAGCACAGAACATCCGAAATCAGTGAACAAAAGTTGCAGCAAACCACCTGAATACAAGAGTCAGTGGAGTGTACACTCCAATTTGCCGGTAAGCCCTCGCCTGAATCCATAATTGACTGGGTTAAACATGCACGTAAACCCAGTAATTCCACTGCTCTTGCCATCCCAGCAACATGCTGTCCACCAGCCTCGGCAAAGCACGTCACCTGCTTCCCAAAAAAAAAAAAAGAAAACACTCACTATAATGGCCATTGCTTTAAACCATTGCATTCATTAACTAAAGCGAAATAAATCACTCACTCCGGAGTGGATTAACTCGATCCCACACAGAAGCGTGGAAAGGTACGAGTCCTCCTCGGTCATGTGCGACTCGTACGGCCAGATGCGCTCGTGCAGCCACGTCACCAGATCGACGTCGTCGGCGATCCCCCTCGCTAGCTGCTGCGACGTGTGGACGTGCGTGTTCACAAACCCTAATCCCACCGCCCCACCCAACAAAATAAAAAGCAGCAGAACTCAAAAAAGCTGGAAGGAAAAAAAAAACGAAAAAAGAGCGGACTGATGTTGATCAAAGTGAGGAAAATTGGGGGTTCGGACCTGGGAGGACGAAGCGGCCGCGGAGGTCGAGGACGTCGTCGGCGAGAGGGGAGAATTCGCGGAGGATGTCGAGGGACGGGCCGACGGCGCGGATGCGATCGCCGGCGACGACGAGGGCCCCGTGGAGGAGGACACGAGAGGCGGGGTCCATCGTGACGATCACGGCATTGTGGAGGACAAGGATGCCGGATTTCTGGGTCTTCTCTCCGCCGCCGCCGCCGCCGCCGCCGCCGCCGCCGCCGCCGCCGCCGCCGCCGTCCATTTTCTTCGGCCTCGGTCGTAGCCGCAGAAGCCTGGGAAATGGAGAGATATAAAGAAGCCAAGATACCGGGCTGAGTCCGGTGGTCGGCTGGCTTTTTTAAGTTAAGCGCGACCTGGATTCTTTTAAATATTAGTAAGTTTTTGAAATAACCGTCCATTTTCTTTTTGCCAAGTAGGACTTGTTTGAATATTTTTGTACGATTAACCTGAAAATCTGGTAAAAATTAAACCTGACCCATTTAGAACATATCTTCTAAGTAATACGCATAGATTATATCTAATGTTACTAAATATGGAGCCTAACATAGCTCATATCACTTAGATCTCTTCTAGTTCATTTATGTTGAATGGAAAAAAACAAGATCCGGTAAAATCATTTTTCCCTCTATAGAATTCGGGCCGGCTTACTTTGTAATAATTCTTGTAAATACTGTGAATCATCTGTGATCTTGTGAATCTTTCTAGATTGCACCGAATTATCCAAACAGATGCTCAAAATAATATGTTGTATTATTTTTTTTGTTAAGAAAAAAAAGGTAAATGTTGTGGTTGAAATCTGGCCTGAGGGTGACCACGCCAGAGTAGTCGGGGGAGCCGCCGACTGAGAAAAGGTGGCACCTCTTGCGCTTCGGAATTCTGCACAAAGCCTTACTGGGGAATTCGGTGAGGATCCTCCGATGTTTAAGTTAGAGTGGATCTTAAGTAGGTTCAAAAGTTCCAGACGTTACCTGATATGGGATATTTATAGTCCTTGCAGAGGTGCTCAGGTAGCGGAGGTATGGCCCGTCCTCATCTTGGGAGGAGATGGTTTTAGCTAAATGACGTGCAGCCACGGCATGTTTTAGGCATATGGTGTAGGCCGTTCTTGTGAACGGCATGGCGTTGGCAGATGTGGCAGGGTATGGCCCTTGACAGCAAGCATAGCTGGGGCAGCATAGTGCCGTCCTTGGTTGATGCGTCATGGCATGGCCAGCAAGCAAAGCATAGTGCGGTGAGGTTGTAATGCACGACCGTGTGTACGGGCGTAGGCACACGCATAGGTGCGCACGTGGATGCAGCCACGGGAGAGATCAGGCTCGCTTGGAGGCCGCAGTATATACTTGGCGAGATTAGCTCAATGGGCACTGAGATCGGGCCGATTTGAGGGCTGCGACATATGTTTGGTGAGGTCAGCTCGGCGGGCTCTGAGGTCGGTCTAACCTCCTCAACTCTAAGGTCTGCTCAGTAGGGCACCCCGAGCTCGGGCCGGGGCGTCATTGTGGTACCTGCGGTTGACGGGATCTCTTTTCGGCTCTTGGTTGATCCTACAGGGCGCCCCGAGGTCATGGCAACAGAGAGATTTGGCCAAAGTCGGCTTGGCCTTCGAGAAGGTCCGAGGTCGGACTAGCTCTCAGCGGAATCAAAGTCTGGCCTGCTCGGCACTAAGATTTGTTTGGTTGAAATTGGATGGTCCTATGCTGAGGTAGGACGATCCATTTTGCCTCCCATGAGTAAAAAAAATAAAAGCTCCAGTAACTTATAGATTATGACTCGTTAATTCTATTTAATAATAATATTTAATTCTATTTAATAATAATATTTTTTTTGGTTGGTCAAATTTTATGATTTTAACTAGTTGATTGTGTCACCCCTCGTCACTTACTTCGATAATGAGACGGAGTTCAACTCCAGCTAGAGTAAGCCTTCCAAAGGTGAAGTGGTACTATAAGGGTAGAACGATGGGGCTTAAGCCTCATCTGACAGAGATGTCGGTAGTAGAGCTTTTTAAAATAGAACTTTTTAAAGTAGAACGTTTATAAAAAACTATTTGCTGTATTTTTTTTTGCTATAGTGCCATAGTGGTTACTCACACTATATATGTATGAGTGCACCCAATAAAATCAGAAAAAAGTACATAGCATAGGGGAGAAGGCACCGAGTCTTGATCCACCCAAATAATCTCAACTGCATTTCTAAAGTGCTATGAAACTTTAATATGTATTTGTTAAACAAACTGAAAAAGCACTTTTGGTATGACAAAATGACCATAAAGGATATTGCATAGTATTATACAATAGAGCATAATATAATATAATATATATTAAGACATAAATATATGATATAGTATAATATTATTATAATGCAATATAATATTATTATAATATAGTAATATAATATTGTATACTATAGCATAATAATATAACATAATCTGATATTATATAACATAACATATCGATATATTATGATATAATGCAATATAATATTATATTTATAGTATAATACAATAATAAAGGTATAAAATATTATCATTATATATTAATATTTTATTAATATAATATTTTTAGGAACTAATTTTTGGAACAAAAATATGGAGGCACACAATCATACTTGCAGAAGTAAAATTCTACGATTTTTGTAATATAAAGAGACATTTTCTATAATTATAATATTTTATTATGGCATTTTGGTCTAAAAAAAATATAAATTAAAATAACTTTTCGACGCATGCTAAAAGTGTTTTTTTTGAAAAAGCATCATTTTAAAACTTCTTTTAAGAAGCTGTTTTAGCTTCTGGCAAAGCTAAAACAGCTTTCAGTTTTTTTACCAAACACCCATATTCTATCCAAAAATACTTTTAGAGAGTCAGAAAGTATTTTCTGGCCTACCAAAAGCTCTGCCAAACGGGGCCTAAAGATGTTTGAAAGCTATTAGTGAAATGTAGATAGATACCAAATAAAGAATTTATTTTAGTGAAAAAAATAAAAGAATTTGATAGAAATATTTTACTATTTTCTCTTGCATTTTTCTTGGCTCTACAACTCAAAGAATAATTTAGACTTTATTGCAACTATAGCAAAAGAAACATAATTTGCAAAAAAAAAAAGACAACTTATCATTTTAAATAAAATTGTAGAAGTGCCCTTAGGTGATAAAATGCAATCCATTGTTAGGGATAGCATAGTCGAGTGCTCAGGTCATAGTGAAGATAGGATACGCTGAAAAATGAGCACTAATGCATGTAAGATATGTTCCTTATTAATTTAAACTTATACATATTATTTTTTTTTAACAAAAATTCCCATAAAAAAACTCGGGCTTTTAGATTCCTTTCTCTTAAGCTAATTAAACAAATATTAATAAGTTCAACGCTCCTATGTCTCCCCTCCCTCATTCTCTCTTTCTTTCTCCCCCTCAAGGCCATGCCTTCTCGGACTTGAATAATTTTTCTAATTAAAACTTCTTTAACTTTGTTTAGTAAAACAAATTCTTTCCATGCTGAGATTTTTTCAAAAATAAATATAAAACTTAATTATAATCTCATGCTAATAAATCTAAATCTAAAAAATAATAATACTAATTGACCTTCTAAAGTATACATATACCTTTTGTACAACTACGTAAAATCCAGTATTACGAGTAATTATTAGTCTATATTCAAAATACATATACAATTATAAGGAACCTAGATATGGTCAAAAAATACCATCATACCAGTTAAGAGATTTTATAATAATTACAATGCATCTTGCATAAGTACATACAGGATTTGTACAATCACTAAAAATCACATACTATACTACAATTTATTGTTTTTTATAAATACTGAAATTAATACATGTATGATTAGGAAGGGCCAGTACAACCACAAAATATCATAGCATAAAAATGTTAATTAAAACGACAATAGATTTCGTATAAGAATGGATAAACCTTGTTCAGCCACTCAAAATCACGTACTACTACCGGCAGTTATTATGCAGATATTAAAATGCATGTACGAGTATAAGAGAACACGGTACAAGCATAAAATATATTATTACAATATAAGAAAACTAATATAACATAATAATAGACCTTGTATACACATGTATAGACCTTGTATGATCACCCTAGGGCATTGGCTACTCAAGATTGAATGTCATTGTGTGGTTGCTATCATCTCATATCTCATAATGAATTAATCAAGTTTGATGACTTACTGTAATAACCCAGAAAAATATTTTTTGGGGAGCTCGTGGGCCGGCCCAGAGTGGCTAGGCTTAGCCCGATCTTATGCCCCAGTATGAGCATGCACAGTGGCATGATCCAGTTGGAAAACAAGACTTCGATGGAAGTTTTCTTCCTCCTTCGATTCCAACGGAGTTGGAGACTTTCTAAGATTTATGTGTGGACCCGTACGAGCGTGTGTTTAGTTCCACATTGGTTATTCATCACGGAGATCATGAGTACTTATACAGGACTAAGAAACCAAAAAAACCTTCCGGCTAGCATTTTGGATGATATCCTGGGTTGTTACAAACGATATTAGAGCGAACTCGGTCTATAGCCTACGTAGAATAAGAAACAATACAATATGAATTTATTAAGGCTGATCATGAGCCGATCATGATGGTTGTGATTAGATTTGAATAGATTGAAACTCTTAACTTGACAAGAATGTTAAGGTTTGAATGAGAAGAGTATATGAAAAGAATAAAAGACAATCATGATACTTTCCTCACAGTAGATATGAATGGAATGAAATCAGTATAATTAAGAGATCATAGTTCACATGATATTATTTTGATAAACACGTGTCGTGTGTGATGGAGGTCCCCCAATCAGATAGAATCACCAATAAAATAGTAAAACAGCCATTATTTTAAGAGTAATGTCATAGGGCCCTACCCTGCCACCAACATGTCCCCTTCACTACTGGCTTGTCACATGCCAGGAGATTGGTGCAAATCATATGATGGCGGCAGGGCATCACTTAAAATAGCTAGCTAGAAAGTATTTTTTAGATTTTTTGTTTCTATATAAGTACCTAAAATCTATCCGACGAATAAATAATGTGAGAAAAAACATACCTTTGCACGGATTCTCACACTAATCCTCTAGTGACACGTGACCTTGTAACTTGCTTGGTACCTATGTTGGGTCTCAAAGCATTTCCCTACAATGTCGCAGCTTTCGGCGGCATAGATTTGGAGGCCAAACACACCTACCAAACCCCACAAAGATTTTTGTACCAAAAAAAAAACCCCGCAAAGATTTTGCTTTAAAAACCGTTGACCGGTAACGTTTGGTCTCACAGCCGGTGGCCAACCCCAACCATATGACATGAGACAGAACATAAATTTCCCCAGAGAAAATTCCAGTAGCCTCCTCACATTGTCCTCTCCCTCTCCCTCTCTCTCTCTCTCATTCAACTGCTTGGTTGCTTAAATCCTCCAACCCCAGCAGTCACTGATGACTGGACAAGTCGCTTTCATACATTTAGTTAACTAAATTATGTTAAGAAGTTGCGTGACGACTGAGTTCTTTGCTTCTCCCTCTATATATGGCTCCCTTCCATGACTCAGCGGAACCATCTCCACCTTTTTTCACAGAATTCTTGGCCTGTCTTCATAGGTGCTGTCTTCCATCTAGGTTCCGAGACCATCATTTGCCTCAACTACCAAAGATGGTATCCTGTTTCTCTAATCACTTTCTCAATCTTGATTCTTCTTATACTCTTCTTATGTTAGCTAATTGCTATTGTATCTGTTTGGTAATAATGCAAATCTCTAAGCACTTCACTTTAAGATATATATTTTTTTGAAGAGACAATATTTCATTTTGAGTCGAATAGCATCTTTCTTTGCTAAATCATTTTAGTGGTATGCTAAATCTCCAGCACTTCCTTTTTTAAAAAAAATTAAAACATAACTTCTTCATTGGATTCTTCTGAATAATTCTCATAAGAAATGCTATTATTATCTTTTTGAGGGATTCTACATTTCTAATCACTTATTTATCTTCGGCTAACCAACATGATGGCCTGATGCTATTGCATTCCTTTGGTGTTTTAGATTGCAGAGCTAAAAGAGGAATTTGAACTTAGCATCAAGCAAGGAGAGCCAAAACTGGTCCCCCCAGCAGAGGAAACAGAGAAGGGCCTCTACTACCTCTCTAACCTCGACCAAAACATTGCTGTCATAGTTCAGACTATCTACTGCTTCAAATCAGAGGACAAAGGAAATGAGACAGCAGCTGAAGTCATCAAGGAGGCCTTGGCCAAGGTTCTCGTCCACTTCTATCCACTTGCCGGTCGGCTCACAATTAGCCCTGAAGGGAAGCTTATAGTAAATTGCACAGGAGAAGGCGCAGTCTTTGTCGAGGCCGAAGCAGATTGTGAGATGGAAGACATTGGAGACATCTCAAAGGCTGACCCCCTGACACTGGGAAAGCTTCTTTATAACATTCCTTGTGCTAAAAATCTACTGGAGATACCTCCTCTGGTAGCTCAGGTCAGGATGTCGCTCTTCTCCTCCTCCTACTTCTTCTTCTTGCTTCGTGCCTTGGAATTCATCGTTTAGTAATGAACCTGTTGGCAGTGATGGTTGGCCTAAGCTGAATGCTAATTAGAACTACAGGGAATTCTTAATCCTTTTTGGTATGTTAATTGTTAGGAATATTATAAAAGATGTCTATGTAACTCCAAAAGCTAAATCACATTTTTTTTGTTTTTGAGAAAAGTTTTTTTTTTCTATGATAAGGATCTGGTAAAGAAATAGAAAACTCTTGCTTTACTAGGGGGAATATATATGGTACTGCTTCGGAAAGTCATTACAAGGCTGGTGACAAGGTCGTAAGATTAGATTTTATGTGATTTTTGATCCCTAGTAGAATTAACTCAATCTGCATAACTATTAATTTTCCTGTATCCTCAAAGAAAAAAAGAAAAAAAGATTGCAGGTTTATTGTCCTGAGAAAAATATAAAGTAGGCCTGCTACTGTCAGTTGGCCTTCATTTTTTCCAAGCTAACCTCTATTGCCAAAATAGCCAAGGCCTAGACTTGGTCATATTCAGGGTGTTTGGACTAATTCAAAGTGTTGACAACAGTTTGAGAGCTAGTTATAATCATTTTATAACTTTATGGACCATATCTTGGTTTGCAGAGCAAACTCATTTAGATGAGATGAGCTTGTCGCTTGATTCAAGTCAATAGCTATAAGCATTTTCTCTTCTTCCATAAAAGGATGGAACTGAACATTGGATTGATCAATCTCTGAAAAAAAAAAAATTCATAGAAGCATTCCACTTAATAACATATATCCCATGGATTCCTATTCAACCCTGTGCTGTAATCATCTCACAATAACCACCATGATTGGACATGAAATAAATGAAAAGTACTATCCTAATAAGTTGATGAAGTTATTTGTAGTCTCATTCATGTGTTAAATAACCCAGAATTAGTCCTGTCATATTTTCTCTTCCAGGTTACCAAGTTCAAGTGTGGAGGGTTCATCCTTGGGCTAGCCATGAACCACTGCATGTTTGATGGGCTTGGCGCCATGGAATTCGTGAACTCATGGGGAGAAACAGCACGAGGCCTGCCACTGTCCATACCACCGTTCATAGACCGGAATGTACTCAAGGCCAGGAATCCTCCTGCCATCAGCTTCCCCCACCATGAATTTGCTGAGATTGAAGATATCTCTGATACCAGCACCCTGTACCAAGAAGAAATGCTTTACAAATCCTTCTGCTTCGATGCTGACAAGCTTGAGCGCCTCAAGAGGAAGGCCATGGAAGATGGAGCTCTAGACAAGTGTACTACCTTCGAAGCACTCTCTGGCTTTGTATGGAAAGCCCGAACTGAGGCATTGAAGCTCCAGCCCAGTCAGAAGTCTAAACTACTCTTTGCAGTGGATGGGAGGTCAAGGTTCAATCCTCCCCTTCCAAAAGGCTACTTTGGCAATGGCATCGTGCTTACCAACTCTCTCTGCAGTGCGGGGGAGCTTACGGAGAAGCCGCTCTCCTTCGCAGCTGGGCTGGTCCAGAAGGCAGTGCGCATGGTCACCGATGAGTACATGAGATCGGCGATCGACTACTTTGAAGCAACTAGAGCTAGGCCTTCTCTGAGTGCTACTCTTTTGATAACTACTTGGTCTAGGTTGTGCTTCCATACTACAGATTTCGGGTGGGGGGAGCCAATTCAGACTGGGCCTGTGGCTCTTCCTGAGAAAGAGGTGATCTTGTTCTTGTCTCATGGAAAGGAGAGGAAGAGCATAAATGTGCTTCTGGGTCTACCAAGCTCAGCAATGCTTAAATTCCAAGAGCTGATGGAGATATAGGAATAGAGGGAGAGAACTGTTTGTCACTGTGGTGTTTGTGTTTTTCATCTTATAGCATGAATGCTCTATTGTTTCTTACTAGGCCTCTTTGAAGCAGGATAGTGTCTGAAATTAATTACTTCAGGGCAAGAGAAGCAGTGATAGCTACATTGGAAATTTGAGATTGTTGATATTTCTGTACTTAAATGTGTGTGGTGATCTTATCTTTAGAAACTCATGATTAATTTCATGAGACTAAATTATGCATTGGATTCTCTCTTAGTGATGTCTGTCAAATTAGAGATTTTGTTAAATGGACTGCAGATCATACATAATAAAGTTCTCCTGATTGCAAGCTTCTGCTAAGAATATATATTTAAATAAATATTGAGCAATAGTACAGATCAAGATTATCTGATTTGATAATTTCATGATTTACTCATATATCAATCTCACAATTAATTCAGGAAACACTTATGAATTAAAAATTAATATGCTTGATGTTGTCAATGATGGTGCTATTTTTGCTAAAGCCTTTGTTCTTATCTCTTCCATGATTAGCTTTACATTGGTAAACACATAATCTATTAACCATTTTTTTTTTAAATTTATGTTAATCTGATTTTAAATTTTACCTATCCTTTTTCTTCCACAAACTTTTTGGCAAATGCTCTGGATGTTTCCTTGAGTTTGGGATCTTTGCCTCTGGCTGAATTGTTCACTTGGTTGTGCCCAAACAGAACTATTTTAAATTTTCTTTACCTTAATCCCAAGCTTAAAGCGAGCCCATTGCCTACAAAAGTGGTAGGATAATCCATGTATATATTAATCTTTAAATTCTTCAGAAAAGGGAGAGGAATTTTTTTTTTTATAGATGGTAGGCTCGATCAAGTCTCTATTTGTTGCATTGAATTCATAAATCAAATCCTCCTCAGATAACACTTGCTCAACATAAAGCTAAGAATTGATTGGAATAAAACCTGACATTTTCAACACCGATTAAAAGCTCCAATTAATTATATCCTAACATTCATCTCAGCCTTTGGGATTCAATGAGTCAGACTCCAGTTACAACCTGAACAATTTCATGTTTTCAATTCATTTGTCAATAGGCATGCATATAGCAGCAGCAGAGATAATACAAAGATCTATTAGTGTGATGCATTTTTGTCCTTTTCATCATTAACCTAGAAAATAAGATATTATGGCCAATATTAAACAATAGAATACAAAAAAAAACTTTAATTTATTTGTTCTGTCATTCCATTGCATGGAATTGGACTTCACAGAGCAACCAAAAAATATTATATCACTTGCTGAAAAAAACCACATATATATAAATGATAATTTACAAAGTTGTTTTCCCTTTCCAAGATAATCTTGGCTCTACTTGATCCTGATGAAGTATTGGACTCTCAGATAAAATAATCTCACCTGTGACCAATGATTACATACAACCTCAGGAAACTAACTAGAAATAGCACAGTCATCACATATAAGAGGAAAACCTATATAAGAAGGATATATACTTGCATGGAATTCTTTGGCATGTAAGAAAACTGATGTCTGGGAAAAAAGAAACTTTCTAAAGACTAATTAACCATCTCACACTAAATTGACTGCTTTCTCCGAAACCCAAAAACACTAAATAGAACAGCTAAAAAAAAGATCTTTGACAGCATCAGAACACGCTGCTGATCATGATCATGCTAGAATTGACCCATGACCAAGAGACGAGAAGGACTGAAAATCCGGTATCCACTAGAACTTCTGGCGAAGCCACACTTTGGTGAAGCCATCATCTCTTGGTCGATTCCGCGCAAGACTTGGTAGAAGAGCTCGACGTCGCATGGAAGCTCCAATGGCCCTTCACTCTTGAAACCATACTCCATCTCAGCCTCATCGAGGAGGTTCTTGAAGAGGGGGTGGTTCATGCACTCCATCTTGATCACGAACCGTTCCTTGTTAGACCCGACGTACACCGTGAAGTAGCCTTCTGGTGCAATTTGGTGCTTCACAGTGGACCTAGACCGCTGCCATGATTTGCTCTTCGGCATGGAAGTGGGGTGGCTTCTTCGATGACCAAGTGAACAACACCTTTCTAGTGTCTTTAGAATTAGACCTTTCTTCCCCTTGTAATTTTGCACCCTCTCCATTTGGAGCTTATAGAGATGCAAGAATGGAATATTACAAGAAGTATATGAACTCCTCAGACACCTTCTTTCAATAATAAGCTTACCAAATTATTACCTATGGTTTTCTGTATAAAAGCAAAAGCTTTATTTGGAAAGAGGTGGCTATTCTCCCTGTCCAAGATCAAACGAAGCCTAGAAATCACATACTTAGAAGCGAGTGCATCAAATATTAGGGGACCAAACACTACCTTAATTTGGTCTTTCACCTCTGACCCCTACCGCAGACTTGGTGAATTATTACCTTGGCCCTCGGCAGAAAGTGGTTCCTCGTAGCTCTTCAAGCTTCCAAAGGACAAATCATTTCTATAGGAAGACTTCAAAGGAACAGAAAGGCGTCCCTTGGGAGCCCATGAACCGAGGAAGGTCATATAAAGAGGAGGAGAAAACAGCTGAACGAGATGATGCTTCATGCTTGCTTCTATGGGGAGGAGATCGTCCCCAGTCGGTAATATGTAATCCATGACTCCAAGTTTGTCTTGAAGCAATTAAATAATGTCAACGACTTAAGATCCGATAGCTGCTTCCTTTTTCAATATTTAAACCAAGTTGACCAAGCAGCATTCACCTAGAGCTAGCTCGATCCTACCAATATCACGGTAATTTTTTTTTTTAGTACATTATTGGATCATTATTTTAGTCTGGAATCTTTTTATTGTTGGACTAGTGACCTTAGTTATTGCCGAGTCTCAAGAGTACGTAAGCTCCATTATTGGTCATTAACAATATTAAAAGATAAAAGAAAGCCCTTCCAACATATAAAAGTTAGCTATATTTATCAACGTATCTATCCATCCACCTATATATATATAATATTAGTCATTAACAACAAAACTTCTTTGGAAAAAAAAAAAAAAAAGGCTCTTTTGGAAATATAGAAATTAATCATATAAAGGTTATCATAAACTAATTAATTATTAGATCGATGCAAACCATCTATGAAACATGACCTCAGCCACCTGATCCAGCTCAAAAGATGAGAAATGAATTACGTCACTACAGGAAAAACTACATTTTCCGATTTTTGGTTGCCGGCGCTAAGTAGAAGCATCGATAATTTTTGCTAAGCGTCAAAATTTGCCGACGATTTTAGAAAGCGTCAGTAGGTCTGGCCTAAGATGACGCTCGCTATAAGGCTAAAACGACGCTTATAAGCGTCGTCGGAAGCCGTTGTGGGTAAAGATCTTGCTTGGGCCGACGCTTTTAAGCGTCGGCGGAAGCCATCTCCCTTTTTTTTCTTTTTTCCTCCCAACGACGCTTTAGAAAGCATCGTCGGAGGCCATTATCCCCCCTCCTCGCTGCAAATTCCTAACCCCTTGCCTTCCGATCCCTCACGCCTCCAGCCGCCTGCCTCTCCTTACAAATCTCTAACCCCCTCCCGATTCTCGATCAGATCCCTTCCAAGAAGCGAGAGAGAGAGAGAGAGAGCGGTCATGCTTCATAGACAGTTCGATGGAGCTTCTTCCCTCTTCTCCGGCGTCGGCTTCATGCCTTCTCAGGCCACCCAGGCCCCCGATCCCTCCTCCTTCTCCCCCGCCAAGGTACCCATTGCCTCTCTCTCTCTCTCTCTGCAGAGATCGCGATCTCGATGTCCTGACCTCTGAATCCTTGTTCTCGATCGTGCTCTCAATCTTAGATTCGCGGGGCTCAGGGCGCCGTCCCGCTGACCGTGAAGCAGATCGCCGAAGCCTTCTCGCCTCGCTCGAGGACGAGATCCGCGCCCTCCGGTCCTGGCAGTCCCGCCCGGAGCCGGAGTCCGGCTCCCCGGATTGGATCTGCGCCGGCCTCGCCCAAATCGAGCTCCTCCACACCTCCCTAGACGACCTCCTCCAGCTCCTCCAGGCCCAGGACACCCTCCGCCACCGCTCCTCCACCCCCTGGACCGACCGCCTTCTCGACGACTTCCTCCGCTTCGCCGACGCCTACGGCTCCTTCCGATCCGTCCTCATCTCCCTCAAAGAAACCCAGTTTGAGCTCCAGACCGCCATCCGGCGGCGCGACGAGGCCCGGGTCGCGTCCTCCATCCGGTCCCAAAAAAGAATCCAGAAAGATCTTGCCAAGCTCGTTGTTTCCATTCGAGAAGCATCCAGATCGCCCGCCCCCGCACTGGCGGCGGATGCGGCGGAGCGAGAGATGGCGGGGATCATGAGGGAGGCGACGGCGGCCACTACGATGGCTTCGGCGGCAGTTTTCTTGGGGATCAGGGCGGTTTCCTCCTCCGCATCGGAATCCAAGAGATAAAGATTTCGCTTGTGGGATTTTTAGATTTGAGAGGCAAGAGATGCCCCCCCTCAGGTTGCGGTAAGAAAATATTTTTTTTTTCTTTAAAAAAATTTATAACGACGCTTTAAAGCGTCGCTAACTTGAAAAACATGAGTTAAAATTGACGCCTTAAAGCGTTGCTAGACGGATTTTAGAGACGCTTTTAAGCGTCGCTAAAAATAACCTTTGGCGAAGCTTTCAAACGCGTCAGCAATTTTTTTTCCACCCCGACATAGCCGATGCTTATAAGCGTCGGTAAAAGCCTTAAAAAGCGTCGCCAAAGCTCCTTTTTCTTGTAGTGTGCCCTTCCTGGATTTTTAATCAATTTAGCTGTAGATCTGAATCCAACTAGTTCATGCCTTATGGCTGGGTTACCCAATAAAAATTGTACAACACATTAGATTTCCTTGTCCCAATACTTGTGTCATGCCCCAAACCCGTCTCCTGGGTCAATCACATGACACGGCTACATAATCCCTAAAGTGAAGCCCTAAAAATCATGCAAGGCCTAAAATAAAGAATATTCATAAAATAACAATAATAATAAAATCAATCCAATAATAGCACTAACATTCAATAATCAACTAGATTAATTACAGAGTTACAAACGTCTATCGGTTTCAGCAAAATAAAATAAGAAAAAAAATCTACCTAACTAACTACTAACAGCACGAACTCTTCGTCCCTCCCAATCGAAACTATGCCTTTCGTGATTCTAAAAAAATTGCAAGGAAGGATATAAGCTTTTCTAGCTCAGTAAGAATCCCAAACTACTACAACACAAGTAATAATCAATGAACAATACCAATAAAATAAATACTATACCAATTATTGGAAAGCTTATACAACTAAACATGCACATAAGCCCTCATAATCATCTTACCAAAGAAACACACACACATATATATCAATTTAACTAATTATTCTACAATAGTTTGTTATGTCATAACACCCATTTCCATTAACTTGATTTCCAATTTCATAGCAATACATTTTTCCCTGCTTTGGACTAACCAAGTTAATGACCCAGATCAATGACTAACAAAATCCCATGCATAAGCCCATGGACGCTATCCCACACACAAACTCGTGGAGGCTATCCTATGCGTAAGCTAGTGAAGGCTATCTCACGCATAAGCTCGTGGTCGCTATCTCATATGTGAGCCCATGGACGCTATCCTACGCGTAAGCCCGTAAAGGCTACCCCATGACAAGGTTAGTCCAAACTATATTTCATCTGTCTGATTTATATATTACTCTTGTCGATATATTTTTCTCAAATTCCAAGTATATTTATTCACATACTCATACTTTTAATAACTGATACATATAATGCCTATACCAGCATATTCATACTAGAAATCAGATAAATCATACCATCACATGCCAAACCAAATTTATTGATATAAAACTCACGATGCAAATCCAGCAGTGCAAATCAATAACATGTATATAAATATATAATGATCATCCAAGTACAAAGACCCTTACCTCTATCGAAGATTGACTAAATACAAAAATCACAGACCCCGTCAAGATCTACGAGCTGGGGTGTAGAGTATCTCGATCAGAACCTTCTTGCGTAGAAGACTCTCCCCCTATAGAATCAAACTCGAATATTAGACGAAAAATATATATGGACTAGCAACCTAGACCACCTACTAGTGTCCACTAGGGGATCCATCACTGTAACAACACAGGACCTCACCCAAAAAAAAGCTAGCCGGAAGGTATTATTTAGATTTTCTGATTCTGTATAAGTACCCAAGATCTACCTAGCGAATACCAATGTGGAATTAAACACACGCCCGCACGAGTCCTCACATACTCCCCTCGTTTAAGCCCTCACGTCTTCGTCAAGCTAAGGGTTCCAATCCATTCAAATTTAATCACAAACACTACGATTAGCCCGTTGTCAACCATAATAGATCTATGCTGCAGTGTCTCTTAGTCCACATAGGTTATGGGCCAGTTCGCTCTGATACCATTTGTCATAACCAAGCCTCACCCAAAAAAGGCTAGCTGAAAGATATTATTTTGGTTTCTCGATCCTGTATAAGTACCCAATATCTATCCAGCGAATAACTGATGCAGAACTAAACACACGCGCGCGTGGGTCCCACATACAAAATGAGGGCCCGAGACACTTGACCAGCTCAGTCTTTTGGCCTAAATGAAATGAAAAAAAATACAAAGAGGGAATGAAATTTTCCTGTTTAAGTCAGAAGAGGAGACCGACTTCGGCTCCTCTTTGACTCCGTCGAAGGCTAGAAAACCCTAGCCTTCATGTTTATTTAAGGGACCTCACCCCTCCTTCGAGTCTCACCATTGATCATCGAGTTCGCTACCAATTTTGAGGGGATTTTGAGTTTATTACTATGGGATATACTCAAAGATTTCACCGTCAATCTGGCTGGAAGAGCTCACTAGAGGTAAGTCCTTGCTGCTGGTCCCTCTTTTCTCCTTTCTTTTGGTTATTGGGCCACCATTTCTCCCTTGAATATGGCCGGCGAATCGCTGGATTGATTGCAGACAAGCCTCTCATGTTTCGGTATTTTTCTTTTTTCTTCCATTTTGGCCGGTAGTCGTTGGGCATGGCACACTGCCGGTACCACATGGGTTGTCAACCAGTGTGGGTCATCAACTGCTGTGGGTTGCCGGCCACGAGCACCTGCTGCCGCCAAGCACCTCCCATCCCTCGAGAAGAAGAAGAAGAAGAGAGAGAAAGAGCCTCATGGTTCTCTCGTCTCTTGTTTTTTTTCTCCTCTCTAAAAAGACCCATGGATCCATGAACCGAGTTCCATCGACTTTATCTACGAACCCGAGTTGACCCCTGCAAAGAGTCCTGATCTGCCTTGGTGCCCAAGTCACCTACTGGACCAATCACCTCAACCCTATTGAATATTCTTGAAACTCCTATTGATGAACTCTATTGTATGATCTTGGCCTGATTGAGTCTGATTCATTGAGTAAAATGTTTAGACCTAGCCCACATGAAACCACTATACGCTTGGTCAAGTCTTCCCAAATTATTTACTTAAAGTTATTAATTAAACATTAATTTTGCTGTTAATATTTTAAATAGGTCTAGTAGAGTTGTCTGGCGAGTCTGACAGTCTAAGCAAAAAAAAGTAAGTAGCTCTTGCACTCCTTATTGTTTTTTAAATTATCATATTTTTCTTGTATAAGATTCGCTCGTGGAAATCATATTTGTCTTAAAATTATAGATCAACATATGCATTATGAAAATCATGCTTAATTATAAAAAATAATTTTATGAATATTTTGATGAAAATAGTTTTGTTATGAAATATGAATCTGATCATGCCATTTAGTATTTTTTTAATTATTTATGTGTATGTTTTAAGAAAAATATATAAACTTTTTAAAGGTTCTCAAATTGCTATATATGATCCATAGAATTGAAAATATCGACACCCGGAGCTAGCACCTATACAAACACAAGCCTCGCCAGCGAGTATAAAGCTGGCATACGAAATAAAAATCTATGTCAATTACGAACACAGGTCCTAACATGGGTATAAAGTGACGTAGTATGAATATCTATGAGCAATATTTTGAACTATATAATATGGCTAAATGACAGAAAAATAATTTATGTATTTATTTACAAAATAAACTCGGAACTATGTTTATGAAATATGGATGTTTTGTTCATGCATAAATTATTTTATGACTTATTTAATATATTATAGTATAAAATGCTTTATTTTGTAATATTTGTTATTTTTTAAAATGATGCATTGATATGAAAAAACTTATACCTGATCTGATAAGATAATATAAGATTTACTTACTGAGCTGTATCTCTTATATATCTCTATTTTTATTTTCTCTCTAGACGAATAGGGTCGATAGGAACGAAGGATGGTCCAGATTTGGAGTTCATGCTAGCAAGTTTGGCAATTTTGTAGAAAAATTTTAATATTTTAAATAATTATGAATATCTAGTTAATGATTTTTTGAATATCGAGAATTATGGATTTTGTATTTATGTTTGAAATGGATGCTCTAAACCAATATTGGTTGCATAATCAAATTAAACTTCCCTTTATTATATTTTCTTCGAGATGAATTTAGAAGTTAAAATGGATTTGGAAGCTAAATGAAATGTTTGGTTTCGTGTTATCGTGGGTTGTACCCCTCGATAGCATGGTCATGTCATGCTCCGAATCTAGGGCGTGGCAATCGTCAATCCCCTAAGTCCCTTCTACCAAACACCTAAGTCAACTTTAGAGAGAGAAGACACCAAGAGAGAGAGACTAGAGAGAGGTATAGAGAGAGGAGAGAGAAAGAGAGAAGGAAGAGAGAGAAGAGAGAAGAACTTCCTTCTTCTTCCTTTTTTTTCTTTCTGAAACAGGGGAGACCAATCCTTCTCCCCTGTAATAACCCCAAAATTTTTTTTTTATATAAAAAGGGATAGAATAGTCCTTTAAAATTAATATAAGGGGTAAAATTGGGAGGAATCAAAAGATAATGGCATAGTTGTAGATAAGTTGAAGTGGTAAGGGTAAAATTGGAAAGGAATCAAAAGTTAATGGCATAACAGTAGATATGTTGAAGTGTTAGGGGCAAAATGGAAATTTAATAATATTAAAAAAAGGGTGAATAGTATCTTGATGTGATTTAATTGGAGGGTTTGAGCTGGCTCACGGGAGTGAAACAGAGAGGAGAGGGGGAGGATTCTCAGACGACACAGAGAGAAAGAAAAAGAGAAGAAGAAGAAGAAAAAGAAGAAGGAAGAGGGATTCGAGGTGGAAGGGAGTCCCGGTTGCACTTCCAGCTGAAGGGAAAAACGTAGATCTCCTTCCCCTCTACGCAAAGACCTCGATTTCCAAAAAGAAAAAGGTAAATATCCATCCCTATCTAGTCTTTTGATGACATTAGGCTATACAAAGGGTGGATATAGTCTAGAGGGGTCGGATAAGGGTTGTAGAGGTGGTTAAAAGAGGAAGAATCGGATTTTAACAAATTTTTCCGGCACTACGGAAAAACTGTGTCGAAGTCCCAACTTCGGCGAATTATTTAGGGGGTCAAACGGCCTCCGATGATGATGCATGTTATCTCTTTGGAATCCTCTGTGAGTGTAGAATGTTAGGTAAAAATTTCATCAATTTTGGAGTCCTGAAAGTGGATCAAAACCGGGATGAAGTAACCCACTGTCAGTTCGGGTTACTGTTCATCCGGGTGGAAAATAGGGGATTTCATGCTATAATAGAGTATTAAGCCTAGATCAAGCTAAAAGGGACCTTGTACTCATGCAAAGGAGTCCCTAATACACATAAATGGTGAGTTAATTAATTAAAAAGGAAAAAAAGAAAGAAAAGAAAAGATTCAGGGAACAGGGGAGTTGAATCAATTAAAGTTCCCTATGTTATAATTGGCACGTAGATTATAGCCCTTGATACAAGACTAAATGTATTGTAAATGCATGTCACAGTTGGGCAAGAAGCTAGAAAACAAGAGGAAGAAGTTCCCCACTGCCTGCTGTAGATTTTTGGAGGCGTATCAGGGCTGTGCCGGATTGACAGGTGAGTGGGAGTCATGTACTTTGCACCATGAGCATCCTTAATTCATTTTCATGAATGTCGCCAAGTGTGAATTGATTCCACTTGAGCATATTGATTGATATTGTAGTAGATTCCTCTATAATCTTGATTCTCTATGCTTGATTATTCTGTACATGCATTTGAGGGAACATTGAGAGGAATTACGAGAGGTTGATGAGTAATCAAATTGATTCCGAATTGTGAAATGATTTCTTTTGTAAATTGATTTCATTTCCTCTATTTTAAAGATTTGTAGAGCCTTTTTAGTGGTATATTGAGTTGTATTGCACTTCCTTGACCCTCACTTCTAACCCTGATGTTAGTTTATGATTGGGTCATGATCAAGTGAGTGGTAGTCTTGATTATACTCCTTTTTAGTAGAGTATTGGGAGGGTGCATTATGGCATTTATGCATGGCTTGGCAGTATCTGCAGGACACCTATAGTCGATGGGGGTTGAACATCGGCCTTTGTGCACATAGTAGCCTTCTGGGTGGGCGGAGCCCAGTCCCTTCCTAGGGGGGGACACGGCCCTAGGCGTAGGATCGGCCGGTCCTACGACTTATATTCTGCTTGCCGCCGGGCATAGTAAGACCCCGCGAGGTGCAGTATGGCTTTCCGCGGATGTAGAATTCCCGCGAGGTGCCGTTTAGTATGTAGATGTGAGATGGATTTCTGTTCTGGATACTGGCCGGCATTTATATGATCAGTGTGGTGTCTTATCCTGCATATGCATGTGACAGTAGGGAGTTGTTGCTGGTTCGCCTGGGGCGTAAAACCCACCTCCCGATAGCTGTCTAGCATTTATGTTATCGGTATGGTGTCTTATCCTGCATATGCATGTGACAGTAGGGAGTTGTTGCTGGTTCGCCTGGGGCGTAAAACCCACCTCCCGACAGCTGTCTAGCATTTATGTTATCGGTATGGTGTCTTATCCTGCATATGCATGTGACAGTAGGGAGTTGTTGCTGGTTCGCCTGGGGCGTAAAACCCACCTCCCGACAGCTGTCTAGTGATGATTTACATATTGGTGTGGTGTCATATTCGATGTATGCATATGGCAGTAGAGAGTTGTTGCTGGTTCGCCTGGGGCGTAAAACCCACCTCCCGATAGCTGTCTTGTTGATGATTCAGCCTATTGACACCTGATTTATATGATTCAGTACTATGACATGTTGAGCATATTTATGAGTAGCATATATGTTGACTTGATTATTCCATATATGCTTCAGATGAGTTGATATTGATTGTGGTGATATTGATGACTTACTCCATATTCTCTATGTTGAGATCATGTTCATCTTATTATTGATCTTGAGATTTCACCTCGAGCCATGATTATATCTGGTCTCATGTGCATAGTACTCTCTACTCCACTCACTGAGTATTTATATACTCACTCCCCAGTTTGGTGTTTTTGATTGCAGGACAGGTATTGTATAGAGAGGAGCAGGATTAATGGTTGCCTGCTAGCTGTGCCGCTCCATAGTATAGTATAGTATAATGTAGATAGAGGTTTATCCCCTTTTGGTGTATTATAAACCTTCTATTGTATATAGTGTATAGTTACAGTCATAGATCCTGTTGTGGATATGGGTTTGACCATGGATGGAATGGGAACCAGATTTTTATACAGATGAGTTATATGCCTGAGATAATGTATTAATATATATTGTCCAGGTTCATTATGTGACGGATTATGTGATTGCTGCTCTGACAGGTAGTGTGTTGTATGTATTGAGATAATCCTGACAGGTCACTATAGGAAAAGTGATCATTTTGTGCATGCATCATGCCAAATTTTTCAAGATTTATTGATGATTGATAGGTAGTAGGGTTCTACGCGGTGGCTGGTGGCCTTATGCCTACCCGCACCCTAGGACCGTCGCGGCGGCCCGCCGGGAACGGGGCGGGGGTCGTGACAAAGCTTGGTATCAGAGCAAAGGTTAAACAAGAGTCCTGTCAGAGCAATAGGATGAGTCAGGATTAAGTATAGGATTATACTATGGAGCATAGGATTTTTCTGTATGTTATTTTATGAGTTATTTACAACTCAGTAAAATATATCATGACTCAGTGTGTAACGACCATCCTCTCTTTTTGACTTTTTTAGAGAGATATAAAGAATACCTCCAAGGAGAGGACCTGCTCGTCCTGGAAGGAGGATGGAGCGAGATATAGCATTGGATGCGGGTTCTGCACATGTCGAGCCCCAAAGAGAAAAACCTCCTCCTGCTGATAGACGGAGGGTTGATGATCAAGGAGATGTAGGAAGTAGAGATGCATTGATGGAACAGTTACTGGCGGAGAATCAGGCTCTGAGGGAGCAGATTGCTCGGGGGAAATCTCCTGCCCCGTCAGTAGTATCCATCCCACCTCCTGTACCTGTGCCAAGAAGTTTGGCCAGGCGGGCTCTAGATGATGAGGGGATTACTGTACAGGAATTTCTGAGACTCAGAACCTCGGAGTTTAAGGGGATAGTATAAAAGCGAAGTATGTGTATCCTACCTGTGTGGTAGAGATAGAAGGTAAAACACTTCTAATTGATTTGATTTCCAATACCACACCGAGCAGAATATGAAAAGCAGATACACTCACCCCTTTGAGTAATCAGGTGATTTACTCTTTTAAATTCGAGGACGAATTTTATATAAGGGGGGGAGGATGTAATAACCCCAAAATTTTTTTTTTATATAAAAAGGGATAGAATAGTCCTTTAAAATTAATATAAGGGGTAAAATTGGGAGGAATCAAAAGATAATGGCATAGTTGTAGATAAGTTGAAGTGGTAAGGGTAAAATTGGAAAGGAATCAAAAGTTAATGGCATAACAGTAGATATGTTGAAGTGTTAGGGGCAAAATGGAAATTTAATAATATTAAAAAAAGGGTGAATAGTATCTTGATGTGATTTAATTGGAGGGTTTGAGCTGGCTCACGGGAGTGAAACAGAGAGGAGAGGGGGAGGATTCTCAGACGACACAGAGAGAAAGAAAAAGAGAAGAAGAAGAAGAAAAAGAAGAAGGAAGAGGGATTCGAGGTGGAAGGGAGTCCCGGTTGCACTTCCAGCTGAAGGGAAAAACGTAGATCTCCTTCCCCTCTACGCAAAGACCTCGATTTCCAAAAAGAAAAAGGTAAATATCCGTCCCTATCTAGTCTTTTGATGACATTAGGCTATACAAAGGGTGGATATAGTCTAGAGGGGTCGGATAAGGGTTGTAGAGGTGGTTAAAAGAGGAAGAATCGGATTTTAACAAATTTTTCCGGCACTACGGAAAAACTGTGTCGAAGTCCCAACTTCGGCGAATTATTTAGGGGGTCAAACGGCCTCCGATGATGATGCATGTTATCTCTTTGGAATCCTCTGTGAGTGTAGAATGTTAGGTAAAAATTTCATCAATTTTGGAGTCCTGAAAGTGGATCAAAACCGGGATGAAGTAACCCACTGTCAGTTCGGGTTACTGTTCATCCGGGTGGAAAATAGGGGATTTCATGCTATAATAGAGTATTAAGCCTAGATCAAGCTAAAAGGGACCTTGTACTCATGCAAAGGAGTCCCTAATACACATAAATGGTGAGTTAATTAATTAAAAAGGAAAAAAAGAAAGAAAAGAAAAGATTCAGGGAACAGGGGAGTTGAATCAATTAAAGTTCCCTATGTTATAATTGGCACGTAGATTATAGCCCTTGATACAAGACTAAATGTATTGTAAATGCATGTCACAGTTGGGCAAGAAGCTAGAAAACAAGAGGAAGAAGTTCCCCACTGCCTGCTGTAGATTTTTGGAGGCGTATCAGGGCTGTGCCGGATTGACAGGTGAGTGGGAGTCATGTACTTTGCACCATGAGCATCCTTAATTCATTTTCATGAATGTCGCCAAGTGTGAATTGATTCCACTTGAGCATATTGATTGATATTGTAGTAGATTCCTCTATAATCTTGATTCTCTATGCTTGATTATTCTGTACATGCATTTGAGGGAACATTGAGAGGAATTACGAGAGGTTGATGAGTAATTAAATTGATTCCGAATTGTGAAATGATTTCTTTTGTAAATTGATTTCATTTCCTCTATTTTAAAGATTTGTAGAGCCTTTTTAGTGGTATATTGAGTTGTATTGCACTTCCTTGACCCTCACTTCTAACCCTGATGTTAGTTTATGATTGGGTCATGATCAAGTGAGTGGTAGTCTTGATTATACTCCTTTTTAGTAGAGTATTGGGAGGGTGCATTATGGCATTTATGCATGGCTTGGCAGTATCTGCAGGACACCTATAGTCGATGGGGGTTGAACATCGGCCTTTGTGCACATAGTAGCCTTCTGGGTGGGCGGAGCCCAGTCCCTTCCTAGGGGGGGACACGGCCCTAGGCGTAGGATCGGCCGGTCCTACGACTTATATTCTGCTTGCCGCCGGGCATAGTAAGACCCCGCGAGGTGCAGTATGGCTTTCCGCGGATGTAGAATTCCCGCGAGGTGCCGTTTAGTATGTAGATGTGAGATGGATTTCTGTTCTGGATACTGGCCGGCATTTATATGATCAGTGTGGTGTCTTATCCTGCATATGCATGTGACAGTAGGGAGTTGTTGCTGGTTCGCCTGGGGCGTAAAACCCACCTCCCGATAGCTGTCTAGCATTTATGTTATCGGTATGGTGTCTTATCCTGCATATGCATGTGACAGTAGGGAGTTGTTGCTGGTTCGCCTGGGGCGTAAAACCCACCTCCCGACAGCTGTCTAGCATTTATGTTATCGGTATGGTGTCTTATCCTGCATATGCATGTGACAGTAGGGAGTTGTTGCTGGTTCGCCTGGGGCGTAAAACCCACCTCCCGACAGCTGTCTAGTGATGATTTACATATTGGTGTGGTGTCATATTCGATGTATGCATATGGCAGTAGAGAGTTGTTGCTGGTTCGCCTGGGGCGTAAAACCCACCTCCCGATAGCTGTCTTGTTGATGATTCAGCCTATTGACACCTGATTTATATGATTCAGTACTATGACATGTTGAGCATATTCATGAGTAGCATATATGTTGACTTGATTATTCCATATATGCTTCAGATGAGTTGATATTGATTGTGGTGATATTGATGACTTACTCCATATTCTCTATGTTGAGATCATGTTCATCTTATTATTGATCTTGAGATTTCACCTCGAGCCATGATTATATCTGGTCTCATGTGCATAGTACTCTCTACTCCACTCACTGAGTATTTATATACTCACTCCCCAGTTTGGTGTTTTTGATTGCAGGACAGGTATTGTATAGAGAGGAGCAGGATTAATGGTTGCCTGCTAGCTGTGCCGCTCCATAGTATAGTATAGTATAATGTAGATAGAGGTTTATCCCCTTTTGGTGTATTATAAACCTTCTATTGTATATAGTGTATAGTTACAGTCATAGATCCTGTTGTGGATATGGGTTTGACCATGGATGGAATGGGAACCAGATTTTTATACAGATGAGTTATATGCCTGAGATAATGTATTAATATATATTGTCCAGGTTCATTATGTGACGGATTATGTGATTGCTGCTCTGACAGGTAGTGTGTTGTATGTATTGAGATAATCCTGACAGGTCACTATAGGAAAAGTGATCATTTTGTGCATGCATCATGCCAAATTTTTCAAGATTTATTGATGATTGATAGGTAGTAGGGTTCTACGCGGTGGCTGGTGGCCTTATGCCTACCCGCACCCTAGGACCGTCGCGGCGGCCCGCCGGGAACGGGGCGGGGGTCGTGACATCCCCCTCCCTCCCAACTGAGTCTAGAGACTCAATAGACGCTGGCCACGGTAGCGCCCCTCCACCCGATGGCGACGACGACCCACAGTGGCAATCCTTGCCGGCGGCGGTGGCCGGCCAAAGCAAGGAAGATAGGAGAAGAAACTGAAAATAAAAGGATGAGATCCACCCAATCATGGCCAAGATCGCCTTTGATCTTTCCGGCCAACACCAGCACGAACACCGCCAACCTACTCAAGTTGAAGCCTGGCCTATCCGGTGGCCAATGGTGCCACAATCATGAAGAAGGAGACCGAAACAGGGCACCTCTATTTTGGTTAAATTTTTGGCGATTCGCCCAACCAAATGACCATAAACAATGGCTAGAAAACCAAGAAAGATGGTGAAGACAACAAGGAAGACTTACCTTGCGAGGGGGTCCAGTGGCTTCTTTGGTGACAAATTGAGAAAGAAACATCCGGAAGAGGAGCTTGAGATCGGCAGCTCGCTTCGAAGGATTTGATTGATTCAATAGAGGAGAAGACTCTAAATGGAATTGATCCCAGCCGGTGGAAGGATCACTTCGGACTCTTGGAGTCCGGCGAAATCGGAGAGGAAGAAGACTTTGTTGGAGTCTTCTCCTCAATGCAATCAACAAAATTGTATTCGAACATTAGTGGGCCTGGCCTCTTCGGGCCGGCCCACTAGCCCAAAGGGGTTTGGGCCATTACAACTTGGGTTGGCAATTATAACATTGCTGGCATAATATATTTTTGACATGTCTATTATATTAAAATTTTTATCATGAACATGTATTGACCTATAAAAGCTTAGGTCATAGGTGTTATAGACATTAGGGTATACATTTGGTTCCAACTTCAGGTCAATACAGAGTTAGCTCAAGGGTAGCAAGCTTGAGCTCAATTTGACTCTAGACACTTTCTCAGGTCATATCGAGTCCAAAATTAGATAATTGTTTATGTTTTTTCAGAGATTTTGAAATAAGTGATATGGGGTAACAAGCGTAAGAAAAGGTTTTGCAAATTTGAAATAACATCACATGTGGAATTGGCGAATGAGAATTCATTGAGCCTCCAAATAGTTTGGACAAATCAACAATGTTAAGCTTACCCACGTCTAGTTATACTAATATATAATGGACAAGACATGCCCCATCTCACTACAGGAAAAGCAGAATTTCTCGACTATAGGAAACCAACACTAGGTAGAAGCATCGGCGATTTTGGCCCTGGTGCCAAAATTTGCCAACGCTTCAAAGTAGCGTCGGCAAGCAGAGGGAGTAGACGACGCTGCAGATCGTCATCAGAGTCAACCAGTCTTAGACGCTTATAAGCATCGTCATAGGTCTAGACCTAAGACAATGTTTATAAGCGTCGTCGAAGACAATCCCCCACATGGCCACCTGGTCTAAGACGACGCTTATAAGTATCGTTAGAGGCCTAGACCTAAAACGACGCTTTTAAGCATCGTTAGAAACCACCTTCCCTTAAACCCAGCCCGATCGACCTGAGACTTCATGTCCATGCCCTAGCCCCCTTTTCGTCCTCTCCAGTGCCTACCTACCTAGTAGAAGCCTCGATCTCCTCCTCCTCCCTCCTCTCCGACGCCGACCGACTTGCCCTCTAGTCTTGATCGAGCTTCGCCTCCGCTTGAGGATCTTCTCTTCCTCCCTCCTTTCCGACACCGACCGATTGACCCTCAAGCCTCGATCGGGCTTCGCCTCCGCCCCAGAATCTTCTCCTCCTCCCTCCTCGCTGGCGTCGACCGACCAATCCCATGCCCTGATCGAGGTATTGCACTATGCATTATCTTACTTCCATGGATCTTAATTTATATTTTAGATGAGATTGACATATATCTACATTGGTTTAGATATCTGCATCTGAAGCACGAAATGTAGTTGTAAAAAAGTATAATTTCTATTAGACTTTTTCCAAAATGTTTCGAAACCAAGAAGTGAGTTATGTGCGAGTGGATTTCCAAATTGTGATTCTAATTCCAGATATTTGGCATGATAAACTTAACACTCTAAAAATGTTAGAAAAAGCGTTAGCAAAAAATATTTCCATCCTACGCCTACCGATGCTTTTGTAACATTTATGAGAGCATCAGCATCGAAATTACCGACGCTTATAAGCGTCGGAAAAATTTTTAAAAAACCACCGAAAAAATAAGTTTTTTTTTAGTATCTCTATAACAATAACAATAACAATAACAATAATAACAATAACAATAATAATAATAATAATAATAATAATAATAATAATAATAATAATAATAATAATAATAAACTATCTCCTCCCCCGCCACCCCTTGGTGCACCCCTTGGCGCACTTTCATTGAATTAATTTTTATTGGGCCCACCATATAACGTAGGCCCGTGATTGAAAAAAATAAAAAAAAACTACGTGCACTGCGCATGCAAAACCGTGGTGGTTACGGTAGCAAAACCTTAAAATATAATAAATTTGCACATACCTTTGGTCAAAAACACTAAAATATATCTTGAAAAAAAAAAAAGGAGATGGAAGTCAAATGGAACACAACGTGAAAGAATTTCTCTCCCATTTTGATGTTAGGTGCAACCAATATATGAATCTGAAGGTGAAACCAAACTTCGTACAATAAGGTACATTCTTACAAAAAATTTATTAATTTTTCTTTGTACCATGCTCTTACTTCTCTTTTTAAATGATATTTTTAGAAAATATTTGGTGTGCTTGCATCATACTACAAAAATGAATATATATTTTCCTAAAAATATATTGCCATGGAGCACATGCAAGTGGTGAAGAGGCGGTGTCTTTGTTATCTGACAAAGAAAGAAATTTTTTCAATTCGCTCAACTTAAATTATTTTTAAAAAATAAAAAATAAAAATTAGTAAAACTAGAGTTTAGGTTACTTTTCTTTCATTGATGAATAATAAAATTGAGTTACAAAATCTCTATTTATACTAGTGAGATCTGTCCTTGTAAAATTCAAGTTAGATTTCTTTTCTAATTTTTTGATAGACAGATTCTCTCCTAGCTAAAAAAGATTAGACATAATTAATAGAAACTATTATAAAAGAGTTAAAATCTTAATGAAGGTAGATTTCGATTTCTATATCACTTTTGTCTTCATCTACTTATCTATTTTTTTATGGATTAAAAGATATAGTTGATTAAATTTTTGAAAAGAAAATTTTTAGTTTGATCGGTCTATTTTAAAACCAAAAAGACAGAATTTGACCTCGATCACTTGGTATGCTATACCCCTAAGAGGTGGTATCATATTGTAGAGCTCAAATAGTTATCCAAATTCAAAAAAATACCTTAATGTGATGTTGTGCAAGGATGTTAAGTCTCCATAAGTTTGATGCATGATCTAACTTCCTGATATGAGGGATCTCGTTCTTGTATTCTATTTAGTCTTCCCTGTAGCGGCGAAAGTGGTTTATATTAAATTTGATGATGCTCCGAAACTGGTTTGATTTGATATAAGCGAGCTAAATTGAGCCTACTTTACTAAAATTGGCAATAACTTAGTTCAGCTCCATTTTAATAACCAATAACTCAAAAATGGCTCTTGACACAGATCATTAGCCCAATCTACTTCATCCCTACCATGGTTAGGTATTTAGAAAGGAGTAAATCTAGCCGTACTGGATCTTTTTATATCTCCAAATCAAATGACACATAGTCTTTGAATATTTTAGTGTGATTAATTTCCTTGTGTGCTTTTTTTTTGCACATGCATGTAAATTGGTTTTAATACTTAAAAATAATCTATTTGCCTACATTTTTTGTACGTGCTTGCATTTTTTTTTGTATGACCATATGCCAAATTTCTTTTGAAACATGACTTCCAAAAATATGAATTTAGTACCTAAAAAATTTCTAAAAATGTGAATTACTTTATTTGTAAAGTAATTAATTTTTTTGTGCAAAATTTCTTTATATTTTTGTAAGTGTGAGTACATAATCTTTTTTTCCTTTCTGGTGTTTGTACAGATTTTTTTTTTGTTTTTTACATCAACATGCGCAAAATTTCTTTAGTAATATAACTTACAAAAATTTTAATTTAGTACGTACAAAATTTCCTTATATGCTAAAACTTAATTTCCTTTCATGCATAAAAACTTATTTTTATTTGATTTTTTTTTTTTGTGAGCATGGAGTTGCTTGCATTTTTTGTGCATGCATGAAAATATATTTTTGGTGTGTAAATACATGTCTTGGTGTGTAAACATGTACATATAATACAAAGATAATTTTCTTTGAATCTAATTTAATTATCTTTTTTAATGTGTATAGAATTATTATTATTATTATTATTGTTATTTGTCCATAAGCATGTTTAAGGGGAGGAGACCTTGGTGACCATGAAACAGGGGAAAGGGAAGAGAAAGGGAGAAGACGCTGACAGTTCCCGGCGATCACGCATGGCCGCCGCGATCCTCGCACGCGTCCGGATTTTGGCGATGAATCTGAGCTCGACAGTGATGCGACTCGCCGAGAAAGGAAGGTTGGCTCGAAAAAGAAGAAGGAGTCGATGCCGATCTCTGGTAGGGTCGAGGATGGAAACCGCAGCCGAATTTGGAGAGGCAAGGCAAAACAAAAGATGGAAGGAAGCCGGAGTTTCGAAAAGAAAATAGAGGAAAGGGAGTCCTCTGTTTCTTTTTAACCGAGCTTTACAGGTATAGAGACCCACAGTCCCTCCATAAGCAATACCTGTTCGTGCAGGCGATCCCTCCCTCAAACGCTCCCAAGCGCCGTTCCCGGGGACATGAGAAAAAGCTTTTAGAGAGGGAGGTTCGATCTCCAAGAACTCTCCTTTTCTTCGTTTCCTTTTGTTTCCTTTAATTTGTAGCCATTCGTTGCTTGCGTGTCTCTGGATCTCTATTTCTCCTTGGCTTGCCTCTCTCCTTCGTTTAGAAGTACTCATCTGCAATGGTTTTCTCGGTGCAGGCTATCGTCTGCTATTCTTCTTCCAGCCATTAGTCGGAGCTCGGGAGCTCGAAAGGAGTAAGGGTTTCAGGCACCAAGCTAGGGTTACGGTTCCGGCCGCCGGAGAATCGACGATGAGAACAGCTCTCTTGAAGCGGCGAGCGGTTGCGATTGCGACGGTGGCGACTGCAGCGCTTTTCGTTTTCGCCACCTTTAGTTCCGGTCTGTACGCAGTACATCGATAGAAAGCAGACTTTTCTTCTCTTTCCTTTTAAATTATTTTTTGAGATTCCAACTTCCGCACTTACGTCGATATATAAAACTAGAGTAGGAGTGGTTTGTGAGTCCGCAAAAAATAGAGAGGATGATGATTTATTATTGTAGTCGCAGGAGGGGATCCACCGTCGTGGTCGTCGGAGCAGGTGGGGGGATGCCGGAGGGACGATATCTTGGTGCAGCAGGCGGCGGCGACGCCGCTGCCGAACGGGATCCCGACGTACACGGTGCGTGTTCTGAACGTGTGCTCCGGGAACTGCAGCATCGGCGGCATCCACCTGAGATGCGGGGTGTTCAGCTCGGCCCGCCTCATCAACCCCCGCGTGTTCCGCCGTCTCCGCCCCGGCGACTGCCTCGTCAACGACGGCCGCCCAATCCGTGCCGGCTTCTCAGTCTCCTTCCAGTACGCCAACTCCTTCAAATTCCCCATGGACGTCTCCTCCGCCACCTGCCTTCCCTCCTCTTCCCCCTCTCAATCCCCATAATCTCGGGTGATTTTTAGTTGGAGCAGGTCAATCGCTCAGCAACGCATGCAAGGATGCAAGGGCTTTCATGCATGTTGTTTTTTTCGTTGAGCTAGTCCACCAACCCGGCGGGGGATTTGAATCCAACTAAAAATTATACCTTAATCTTTTTTTCTATCTTTAACTTAAATAATGTGTTGATGCATGTGAATGCACTGCTTCTCTTTCTCATTTAATGAATTATATCGGATGCCAGCATTTTCCTCTTCTCTAAAGAGAAACCTTTGATAGCTCGGGACACCTGGGCCCCCATTCTGCTTCGGCAGCTTCACATAGGGTATTTTTTACCTGGGAGCCCCCACCCCCGAGTTTCCTCAAGGTCAATTTTGATGGCTCAGTCTTGGATGGAGGTAGGAGAGGAGGGGCTGGTTTTGTTATCAGGGGACCGAGCTCTGGTGTGGTGGTGGCAGGGGGCTGTCAGATTTTTGACACTTCGGTTCCTGGGGCAGAGCTGCGGGCAGCCTGGATGGGTATGTGCTATGTGCGGCGCGTGCTTCAGGCGACTTCGGTCCTGTTAGAGGGAGATTCTGCTACTGTGATCAGCTGGGTCCGAAAGGGCTCGTGCAGCTATGGGGGAGTTCACCCTCTGATCCATGACATTTGGGATATGGCGAGGGAGGTTAGTTTCCAGGCCATGCATGTATATCGCGAGGCCAATGGGGCGGCCGACTGGGTGGCGGCATATGTTGCGAGCCACTCAGGAAGCACCCTATGGTCAGGCGAGTGTGAGTTGCCCAGAGCTCTTCGGGGCCTTTTGTTTTCTGACTCTATTGGGTGTATTCGTACCCGTGTTGTATGAAATGCCCGTTTCATCAAAAAAAAAAAAAAAAAAAAAAAAAAAAAAAAAAAGAGAAACCATTAATTTCTATTGCCAGGAAGAGTGCAGCTAGGTAATATGCATTAAGCTTCCGTATGACTATTATTAGAGAATATGAGGAAAGATTTTCAACTGATACCGCGGTATTGAGAATATCAGAAGGTAACAAAGAGATTTTGAGCCAATATAATATATTCAAGAATATAAAAAATAGCAGAAAATATCATAGAGATTTCCCTAAATCCTCTCATGTGTGAGCGCGCGCGCTATCCTAATGGATGCCAAAATATACCATATATTTTTACTTAACTCCAATATGATTCATCTTGCAATCTCAAATCACTAACAACATAATGATTCAATTGCAACCTACTTTTGAACATAAAATTTCCAATTCAACAATTTCTTTTAGGATATGAACAGTGTAATTACTCTTTTTTTAATATAATGTTCATAGTTCCACTTAGACGTGATCAGCTATGTAGCTAAGGCTACAAATGGGTCGGCTTGACTCATGACCCAACCTGATCTATTTTGGAGGACTTGTGGGGCTAAGTTGGGTCTTAAAATTGGACTCGTTCTATTTTCTGGGTTGGGTCTGGGTTTATTGAATTCAGACCCAACTCCAACCCAACCCGACTTGACTCGATCCTACTCCACCCATTTGGAATTTGAATAATTTTATGTTTTCAATCTATAACCCGTCCCGACCTGAATCTGTAAAATTATTTGGGCCATGAATGGGTTGACTCGAATCAGATCCAAAATTTTTGAGTTGGGTCTGGGTTATACATGGACCTAACCCGAATGACCCGTTGGATCAAAAATTGTAGCGGTGGATCCGACCCAACCTGATCCGATCTTCTATTGGGTTGGGCCTGAGTTTAAAATTAAGATCCGAAAAAAAACCGAGTTGGGTCGAGGTCGCTTATGACCCGACCCATTTGCACCCCTAATGTACGTAGCTAACACATTATCTTTCTACGTGCATGAGTAACCAATCTCTAGATCAAGTTGGGGCCCCTCTTTTAAGCACCAACAATTAGAAAACACAACTAAATCACGAACAATAATAAGATAAAAATAATTTTCTATTACTAAATAAAATTGTTATCAAAAAATTAGAGTACTAAACCCTTTCTTAACCAAGAATATGGAAAACTAGTTGACTAGAGTACTTCACACCTTTAAGAGATCCAAAAATAGGGTGCTCGCCACTAGAGACAAGGCACATTTCACTGCTTTCTCGTAGCTCCTTATAAATACCTCGGACCACCCCTGCCTTTCTAGGAGTCGCATGGTTGTGTATTTGCCATGCGCTGTAACTAAAAGTTGCTTCCATAGTTGCTCTCAGACATGGTTCAAGTCTGTAGATCACTAGTAACTCATGCAAGTAGTATATAAGCTTTCTATATGAGATCTACTATTGCTTGGACAATACTCATAGCTATACCAAGAACTCTATGTTCCTTTGTAGACTCAAAACCCACTACTAAACTTGGGATATTGAAAATAATAGAAAATACACCCTACTAATAAATAATTAACTAAAATAATCCTAGTAGAACTAGGACAACAATAGGTAGGTTCATATGGGACTAAATTCAGATGTGTGAACAAAAGTCTGAGCATTTTATTTTTTTCCTTTTCCTAATAGAACTCATCCTTTCGATCCTTAAGGTTTATGAAAGAAGAAAAAAATTCAGTGTGTTCGATCCGGAGTGTTTACAACATTCTGAAAATAATTGAAAATGAAGTGTTTGCTAGTTTGGTTAACATGTTCACCCTTGAGTCTGGGTGGAATGTTGCGTGCAAAATTTTGAATTCGCCTGACCCATTGACTCAGCTCAAAATAATGTAGAAAAACTAGATCTCCACATATATAATATATGTAAAGTAAATAAAATATATGAGAGAGAAAGAGAGCATTAATTTATGATGAATCTCTCTTGGCTAGAGTTTAAGCAAAGAATGTAACACCTCATTTTAGTAACAGTGGAACATTGGTGATATGTGTGGAAAAGGAAGTCTAGGATGAAAAATGAGAACAGGAAAGAGAGCTCGATCCATGTTTTTTAGATTATGGAGTCAAAGAACCCGATGAACTTTAAACTAAAGCAGTCTATGGAGGTAAGACATACATCAATTTTTTTGGCGAAGAAAAGAGAAAACACGCTATAGGAAAAAAAAAAAAACACTCTTTCCTATGATATAAGAAACTTAGAAAAAAATACTCAAGCGTTCTATATCAAATTAGCTCTCTAGAAACACTTCTGAAGTTGGCTTTGTTATGTTTTCCCATGAAAGAAAAAAAAAACATATTTGGTGGGTGCAAGATCTGTTGAAGGTGAATGCCACAAATATAAAAAGTTCTTCGCTTGCAAGATACATCATATGAGTCATCCGGATGCACCTTTTTTGACATTGAGCTCCATATATACACAAGCAAATTCTTAGCAAACATGTTTCAATCAAGAATCCTAAATTCACACTTTATAGTTCTAGACAATGAGATGATGTGATAAAAAATTTGTCAAAGGTGGATATATAATGGGGCAAGATAAACACTCATGACAAGGATTTTGGGGCAAGAACACTTTGTTCGATCCAGATCCATGCGAGAAGATGAGAACAAAGCCATAGTTCAATTTGTTGCAATAAAAAGCAGATTGCATCCATCAAGGCCATCCTTTTTCAAACAAAAATACAAGCAATTATCTAATCTTCCTTCTGGAAATCCAACCATGCCTTCACCACATGACGGTGGATCTAAAGAAAGAGAATGGGGGAATAAGTGATTATGATCACATGGTTTGCAACAAAATGAATCCTACGCAAGATCTAATTGAATCCAACACAATAAGCACTTCAGCTTAATAAACCAATCTACTGATAGTTTATCAAATTGCAATTTGGTGTAAGTCGATCTAATTAAACAACAAACTACCAGGATATCTACTAATATTTAAGCTGCAATTTAAGATATATTCTCATCCTTAATTCCTTACAAGGAATTCATTGATAAGAATTTACGAAAGGTATGTTGGTGTTTTTGGGGTTTAAAAAGGGGGATTAGTGCAAAGGAATGGGGGTAGAAAAAGGAGAGGGGAGTTCCACTAGTAAGGGCCTCCAAGATTTGTTTCACACTTGAAATCTTTGGAGGAAAAGAGAAGTCACAATTGAAATAGTGACTGGATTTCTCCCCTAACCGATTCTAACATCATCCTTGGTAGATTTTATTATTGTAGTCATTTCCTGTTGCATAATGACCTCCATTTATCAAAATAATTGAGAGCCAATTTAGTACTCCTACATTTCACCAATCTTGCAAGAAAAGAGGAGTAGCCCAAGTGCATAGAACCAAACCCTTCATGCAACATGGCATGCAAGTAATCAAAGAAAAAAATAATTGGTTGAGCCGCATTACATTTTTATTAGCAAATCGAGTAATACTAGATAGACACAAGATGCTAACACATATTTTATCTCTTTTCTACTTTTGAAGTCAAACTAGTATGGTCCTTGCAAGTATAGTCCTAACAAGTAGAAAAACACCATATATATCTTTTATGTAACAACTCAGTACCTCACCTAAAATAGCTAGCTGAAAGGTATTATTTGAGTTCTTTAATCATGTATAAGTATCCAAGATCTATCTAGCGAATAACCAATGTAGGACCGTTCAAGTCCTGATATCCTCGTCAAGCTAAGGAAACAAATCTAATCACAAATACCACGATCGGCTTGTGGTCAGCCCTAATAGATTCATGCTGCAGTGTCCTCTAGTCCACATAATTTATGGGCCGGATCTGCTCTGATACCATTTGTAATAATTCAGGACTTCATCCAAAATGACTAGCCGAAGGTATTATTTGCGTACTAAAAATTTATTCGGCGAATAACTAATGTGGGACTAAATACATGTTCGCACGGATCCTCACAATTTAGCACTTAAGATGCGGAAGCATATATAATATTAATTTGGTCAGATTTCAATATTCTCATATAATATTATTTTGTTATTATATAAGTTCGGAAATTAGGTTCTCGAAGTCTCCATATATATATATATATATTTTCCCATCTCTCAACTTCCATCTTTCCGTATAGGTTTGGACTTATATGTTTCTGATTGATAGCTGAATATCTAGAGCAAGTTGATGATCCAATGGATCACATTAGAACGTTTTTAATAAAATTTTAAAAAAATATTTCGAAACTATTTTGCTGCTTTATTATTATCAAATTTTTTCGGCCTTTATAAAACGATCATGTTTTGCGGTTTGTCTCGGTTTTAACCATATCTCTTGTACATCCCAGCATCCAATCGGCGTCTCTGATCAAACGCCTAGTTTATCCCAGACCTCTCACTCATCTCCTCGCTGGCCGCCGCGAGCGAGCCAGAAAGAGAAAGCGCGAGAGATGGCGGGCGTCGCAGGCGTTGGGTTCTCCTGTACTTGGAGCCGTTCTCTCGTCCCGCCTTCGAAGCCCTCGCGCTCGGCCTGCCGCGCCTCCTCCGTGGCCGTGAGGAATGCCGTCTCCGTGGAGAGGAAGAGCTATACGCTCCAGAAATCCGAGGAGATCTTCAACGCCGCCAAGGTCCCAACCCTAGTCTCTCCCCCTCGTTTCAATCTGAAAAGCATAAAATTCGTCAAAAAATTTGCTTCTTTGCAGCGTAAATTTTGGTCCATCTGGTCAAAGTTTTGACTTTTTTCCGTTTGTTTTTGCTGAGGAGGTGTGTTTCAGTTCTAAATCTTTAAATTGAGTTTCCTTTTGTTGTTTAATTGACGCATTGATTAGATTTTGTTATTTCTGCCTGGAAAGGTGGGATTTGTATCTCTAATTTTGAGAGGGTTGTTGTTTAATTCGGCCAAAGAATCTGGTTTCATGTATTGGGAAATGATTTTGTGCGAAATTTCCATCAAAATCGTGATTAGATTTATAGAAAAGCCCATATTTTGCTATCCTCAACTCTAGAATGAATCTGGTTTTCGTATATTTGGATGAAATGAATTTGTTAATTTAGAACAATCGTGTGACTCACGGCAGCTGTTGACTTTGTCTCGTTCGTTGTATTCTAAATCTAGGACTTATTGGCGTCTTGATTGATATGACAAAGCTTAATGGAACATGAGGGCACTTAGAAGAATTCTGAGGTTTTAGTAATTGAATGATTTTATCTATTTTTTAATAATGTCTTATTAGCTTATGCCAGGATGTACAAGAATGAAATTGGAAATGCTTTAGCTCCATTAGGTGGTGAGTGGTGAGTTACAAATGATTATGTTTTTGAGACAACGTGAAGGTCTAAGAAGCATCAAATTGATAGTTTTGGGTTTAAATGAGAGATCAACAGTTTACAGCAAGTATTAATTCCACCTCTAAAGCCTAGCATGAGTTTTTCACCCAACCTATGACAGATGCTACTGTTCCCACTAGTTGCTCTTTCAGAGTCCATCTTCTCGTTTTGTTGAGCACTGAGCCTTAAACCTGATCTACTGTAACAGTATTGAACTGTCGAAACCTTGACAATTTTCTGCCCAGTCTCATAGGTACTGTCAAGCTCTGAAGCATGGTTCCCATGTCTTATTCTTGTGCATAAAACAGGGAGCAAAACCCTGATTCTCATCCTAATACAACCTTGTTTATATCTGCAGATACTTGGTTTGTAGAACTATACTAAACCTCATTTGCAATGCACCTGTTTCAACATCTAGATCACCTTAGAAAATCAGCGGACAGAAAGTCTTCGGAAACTTCGAGTCATTGCACCCCCACAAGCAGAATCATGGACCTGATAGTCCAATGTCCCTTTGTTAGAGAATAGCATGGGGGACAGTGGTTTATATTCTCTTTGTGCCTTTGTTTGTGTTCCGTGGTAATCTTGCTTTAAGCTCTAAGCATCAGCAAGGCTTATGCTATTTATTGGTTATGTAAGTATTTATGTATGTTGTACGTATGTATGTATTCCAGTTCTGGTTTGGGCAATATGAAAACAACTTGGAAAGAACTAATATTGATGTTTTCCCAAGGTTGTAGTCATTGCAACTCAAGTTTGAGTTGGGCTAAAGATTATATAGCACTAATTTGATGATGGGATAGAAAGTTGGGATTAGATAAACTAGAGAAGATTTAACTGATTAAGTATGATTAAAGCTTCACAAGTATTTCGTGAAATGCTTGGGTATTAGGTTCATTTGGTTTTGTTGCATCCAAGGAAAGTGTTAAGAGTGATGGACAGAAATGTGTGATTTAAAGGTTGTCTTTGGGTGACTTGAGCATTTTGTGATCACTATGGAAGAATTTTTGCTTTACTATAAAGATCTAATAAATAGATACCAACATGTATTGGTAGTACTTCTAAGCGGAGGAATTGCTTATCCGAGGACTAGTTAGCCAGAAGTGACATGCTAATGTATGAAGAAATTCTAGTGCAGATTGAAGCTTTGTATAAGGTTATCATTTGTCATTACTATAAAGGCTTGGTTATCTTATAGTTCTTTCTAGATGGCGATTGGATTTCTTTTCTTTTTTGTTTTGTGTATGTTTATGTTTCGCTAACCAAAACATCCATCTATACTAAATAGGGAAGAAAGCATTTATGACTGCAAGAGTCATTTTCTGTATCTTCCATAAGCAAAGCCCTTACCTATTGATCTAGGAGGATCATCAGACTCGATGTGGGCCACTCTTGCCACTCCAAGTAAGCGTACATAGAGTTCGGGCCACATCTATGACTTAATCATAAACCAAAACTTCAGGAAGCTATAATTTCTAATCTATGAAGAATTTAGCAATACAATTGAAGACAAATTGATGGAGGATCGGAGATCTAGTTTCTTCCTAAATTTGAAAATTTTTGAAATATTTTTGTTATTTATGGTTATTTGCATCCTCTTTCAATTAGGAGAGAAATTCGATTCGATTTTGATGGAATTTCACTAGCATAAAAACTTGGAACTTTTCATCCTCTTCTAACTAGAAGAGGAATTTGATTCAAATAAAGTGAGTGGACCTTTAAAGCATAATAGAGAATTCCACCTCCTCTTTCTATTAGAAGAAAAATTTAGCTCAAATAAGGACCTCACTAGTATAAATAGAATGCATATGCCGTGATTTGGAGAAGGGGAATAGAGGAAGTGAAAGCAAAGAGTATAGACACTATTTTCCATCCATGATATGCAGCACAACTTGTGGATCATGAAAAATTAATGAAAGTAAAGGGTTTAAAGCCCCACTTTCTAAAATTCTTATTGTTTATTATTTTATTCAAGATATTTGAGTTAAGTGGGTTAAAGAAACTCCTTCCTTCTCCCTAATCGGAAAGCTTAGAGATTCAACAATGGAACCCAAAAGCAAGCATTTACCTGACTTTGATTTTAATTTAGCTAGAGCTAAATTCCCAAGTTGGGGGAGTTTTGATCCAAGAGAATTGCCAAATTCGATGTGAATTACTTTAGCGATTATAGGTAGATCCGGACAAAGTTCAAGAGGATTCACTAATGTCCATAACTTAATCATGAATCTGAAACTTCGAGAAGCCATCACTTCAATCTAGAAAATATTTAGCATGTTACTGAAGACAAAATTGACGTAGGAGTCGAGATCTAATGTCTGTCCAAATGTGAGGATTCTTAAAATATTTTTATTATTCTTAATAATTTGTATCTTTTTTTAGTGTGGACTATACTTTACTAGTATAAAAAGAGGAAAGTTTTCATTCTTTTCTAACTAGAAGAGAAATTCAACTCAAATAAAATGTGTGGACCTCTATAGGATGGTAGAGAACTTACACCTTCTCCTCTTTTTGTTAGAATAAGAATCCAACCCAATAAGAAAGACTTCTTTAGTACAAATAGAGGACATACACCATGGTTTGGACAAGGAGAATAGAGGGAGCGAAAGCAAAGAACATAAACTCTACTTTTCACCTATGATATGTACTATAATTTCTAGGGTATGAAAAATTATTGCAAGTAAAGTGCTTAGAGCCTTGCTTTCTAAAATCTTATTGTTTATTATTTTATTTAAGAGATTAGTGTAAGTGAGTTGAACTAAATCCTTCGTTCTCCTTGATTGGATTACTTATACTGAAAAAAATAATTACAGTCCTTAGGCACCAACCTAGAATCATAGGAAAGCTCTAAGCATGGTCATTATGTGCCATATCATAAAATTATAATAGTTATATAGACGTACTTTAGATTAATTATGATTGAAAACCTGATCTCCTTCAAAGGCCTAGAAGAACATGATAGGGCGATAAAATATTTTTTTCTTATCTAATGCATGTGAATGCATTTTTTTAGGAAGGTTGCATTTCCACTTTTGTTCACAGATAGCTAATCAGTTCATCTTCTCAGTTAATCTCTCTCAAATGTTACTTTGAGGATCCGTATCGACGTGTGTTTAGTCCCATATTGGCTATGCAATGAGTATATCCTGGGTCATCGTTCGCCGTATCGGCTTGAACCGAGTGGTACAGAGTGTATCATACTGTATTGGTTTAGTACCGATACATGGTATAGAAGGTGTACCGACATACGGTACGGAAAGTGTACCGACACTCGGTACGATACACAGTACAGAAGGCATACCAACACAAGATACGCTGAAAAGATCCCATACCATACTATACTGACACAGTGCTAGTGTGGCAAGAAACCCAAATAATACTTTCCGACTAGCCTTTTTGGATGAAGTCATTGGTTGTTATTATAGGATCAGAGCGAACCTAGCCCGTGGCTGATGTGGACTAGGGGACACTACAACACGAGTCTATTTAGACTGATCACGAGCTGATCGTGGTGTTTGTGATTGGATTTGTAGTACTTGTGACTAGATTTGAAGATTTGGACCCTTAGCTTGGCGATGATGCTAGGACTTAAATAGAGAAAGTATGTAAGAATCTGTGTGGCGTGTGTTTAGTCTCACATTGGCTATGCAATGAGTAGATCTTGGAAACTTATATAGGACCAAGGAATCCAAATAATCTGGCTAACCTTTTTGGGTGAGGTCCTGAATTGTTATAGTTACTTTCAGATATTCCTTGATGACTCTATACCTTTTGGTTAGTAATTGTGAAATTCAAGGTTTATGATTACTAATTAAGGCTTCTCAACTCTCACATTTCTTCATCGATGTCTCCATGCTGGAATATCTAGCTTCAAGCAGATCTAGAGAGAGAAACTATGTAAGCTTCCCTCACCAATAGTCATGATCTTAATAGAAAAGGATAGTTAATATATAAGACTTAAATGCAGAAATTGAAATGGCCACAAATTTATAATAATTTTGTGGGATTATCAACTAGTTTGATATCTCTTCTAATGTCTAACATTTTGTTTAAATTCTCTCTCTTTTTTTGCCTGATTAAACTATGCAGGTAATGACGTGTTATGGTACTTGACTGAAATGTGTGATTTAAAAGAAACCACTTTAGGTTCATCTTACATTTAGAAGTGATCCTTCATAGTTGTTGGAGTTTCTTTACTGGGAAGTTGTGTTCTCAGTTTAGCATAGAGAATGACTTTGTAGAAGTGCTTAAATTTCATTTGGGAAAATGTTTTTAATTATGCTGGTATTAGTTGTAAGACATTTATTGCCTCTGCTGTATATTTTGTAATTTTTATAAAGCACTTATTTACCAAATTGTAGTACATGCTCAATATGATTTAATTAACACCTTCCAGTTTCTTTATTTTTTTTTAGTTATTTGCTGGTAATTTTTCCCTTTTTTAGACTCTAGACAACTAGACCTCTTTTTACTTCTAGATATGACCCGTTTCAGCCAAAACCTCTAGGATAGACAGGATGTCCACCTCAGGTTGGACTGTGATCTGGAACCACATCTTGGGCTTCATGTCAAGATGTTGCACCATATCTTGCTTTCCTTCAACCTTATATTTAGTTTACAACATCAATACTGGCCAGTTAAATAGCATTGCTTCATTCTATGTTTCAGGTTCCTTTTGTCAATTTTCATTTGGTATCATCATGTCTCTTTATGATTCACTTCAGAAGTTTCATTGTTGCGACAATCATTTATGCGTTGCTGAAAAGAAGGGCACGTAGATATTCAATATTCATTCTTATCTATGTCGCAGTTATTTTCATATCAGTTCACCAAGTAGATAGTGAAATGTAATCTAACAAGTCCTTATTATCAAAATTTCTCATTAATATCTTGCACAACTTCAGTTTTAGCAAATGAAAAACCATTTTAACATGTCAATATATTTTCAAAACCTTCTAATGCTTCAGAAAGGTGTCATGGCTCTTGTTCCTTAATTAATTTGCCCGTTGAAAAGTGTTGACTGGTGCTGGTCTCTGGAAATAGCTTGTTGGGGGCACCAAAGGAGATTGTGTGTGGAAAGTAGCTTGTTCGAATTTATACATGTTGTCTCTTTGTTTATCTACAAGTGTATGCTAGTGGCTTTTGTTTTCAATCTATCATATGTTATGGTGTTTTGACTATAGGGTGCTTAAGGTATCTTCTTGCTGCATTGTCATTCTTCTATGTACCACAGTTTTTATATGTGTCATCTTATTCTGCATCAACATGGTTAACTAATGGCTGGTATTATTAAAGGACAATATTACGCCATTCACCTGATATCTTCTATGTTTCCTTCGCCCTTCCTTATTCATGTGTGCAGCTTTGCTGGGTCATAAACAAGTATTCGCCTTTAAAATATAGTTGCTCACATAGGAGCAGGAGTCATATTTTAGCATAAATCAAATTTTGCCTCTGAAGAGGCATGTAGATACCTGTCATATATTTCTGTGGTTTTCAAACATGTTATGGGTTTATTGAAGCCATGGAGCTGCATGCATACCCTTCGATGAATATATAGCAAATTCTTTGTCTTGATATGAAAGCCAATATTTGCATGCTTATTTATTTCCTTTTACTGATGGAGAATATGTGGTGTTAGGAATTGATGCCTGGAGGTGTAAATTCACCTGTTCGTGCCTTCAAATCAGTTGGTGGACAGCCCATAGTTTTTGATTCTGTTAAGGGTTCTCACATGTGGGATGTTGATGGTAATGAGTACATCGATTATGTTGGTTCATGGGGCCCTGCTATAATTGGTCATGCAGATGACAAGGTGCCATCCCTTCTTTATACATGCTTATTCCATAAATTTTTAATAGTCCTTAAACTTTCATTTGGAGCCACTCTTTCGAGACTACTTATCTTTAATATGCTGGCTTTTGAATGTCAATCTAAGTTGTAGCTTCGATGGAGACAAACAAATAATTGATATAGTTATTGGAGTCAAACGTCTCATGGTTGATTTTTTCCAAACTTCGAAAATAAGCTTCCTCGAACTGTTATTTGAACTTTTGGCAAGACGTCATGGCATATCAGTTGATCATACAGTTGGTTGATATATTGACATATACATGAGTTCATAAGGTACGCTGTCTCGGTATCGAGCTCTATACCGGTGCTATGCTACCACTATATCGGTAAGGAGCCGGTTCTGCGTACCGAGTATCGGTACGTCTCCCATACTATGTACTAGTACGGTATGGTATACTCTGTACCATTTGGTTTGGTACGGTACGGCATATTATGTATGTATGTATATAGGTATGCATGATGTATGTATGAAAACTTAAATGAAGGTAGCCTATCAACATACATTATAAAGATAGGAAAAGAGTTACTAGTCAGTGTCATACAAAATAACATGTTGCTCTTATAGTCATTCTCTCGTTTTCTTCTTGGAAAAAAGTTATCTTTTATTTTTATTTCAAATCACGGCCGAGGGCAAACCTATATCTGAAAAATTCCCTTTGAGTAGACCTTTAAGTAGACATCAATTGCTGTAAGAAAAAGGCATGGTAATGTATTGATTTAAAAAATAAAAAGAAAAATACTCATGTGATATTCAGGACTTTAATGTCGACAATTAATTTTTACTCTTGTACAATTGAAAATTCTATCAGAACTTTTAGTGTTGGGTTTCAGGATTCTTGATTGTGGAGAATCTTGAGGTGTTAGGTAAGAATCATTGATACCTAATGCGGGTATGGTATGCCAGCAACAGACATGGTAAGTAAATCTAGAAAACTCACTCTCCTTCAGATAAATATTTTTTAAAGATGAGCATTGAATTAACATTATGCATGTGCAGTTTCATGAAGTTCAATTCTACCATGTACAACACTTCTAGAGCTTTTAACTAGTATTTATTTTGTGCAAGCATAAAATGGTTACTATTAGATCTCCATATGTAGGAATAGTTTCTTGAGGCCAAGGAAGTAGCTGCCAAAAGGTAAGCGACTAGTAAATAAAGTTAATTAGCAAATGAAATGACAAATTTGCATGATGAAATTGCAACTTAGGCAAGGGCACAGTCACATTGGTAGACATGAAGAGGAAACTTATTTTGTAGGCATCTTATAAGTAATGATTTTGATATTAAAATTATATTTAATTGGTTGATTTTCTTTACTCCTCTCTTATAGTAGATTATATATTAACAGTGGAGGGAGACTGCCAAAAGAATTGAATGCTAGGGTTTCATGCTATCTCAGATACTACATACTTTTCACTGATGAGGAAAATACAATTCATTTGTGTATATTAGGAATGTCATAAATGTGAGGTATTGCCAATTCGTGGGAGACTTTGGGAACTGATTGGAAGAATTAAAAAAGCATATGCTGTAATTCACTTTTCATACTTACTTCTGGTTGTGGTTATTTTCCACGATCAGATCTGAAGGAATCTTATGCGTGTTTTACTTAAGAATCTAAGTAAGCATTAATCATAAGCAAGTTTTAGTAATATGCTTCACTGATTCCAAATTTTGTTGATGGAAAATGAAGTTGGTAAAGATTGCATGCAAATTGATGAAATTTTCCTGTTCAAACGAACTCGGTGCTTTGGAATTATAAGTTGAACATTGTAGATTCGGTATGTATTGTAAATCATATTAATGTATCTATATGTTGGACCAATAGTATTGCTATGCAGTGTGCAGCATTAACAAGATTATATGGAAAGTCACACAATAATATCTTAATCTGAAAATATTTTTGTGTTCTAACGGTATCACTATATGCAGGTGAATGCTGCACTTATTGAAACGCTGAAGAAAGGCACAAGCTTTGGTGCTCCCTGTGTGTTAGAGAATGAGCTGGCAAAGATGGTGATCTCAGCTGTGCCAAGCATTGAGATGGTCCGCTTTGTTAACTCTGGAACTGAAGCTTGCATGGGTGCACTCCGCCTTGCCCGTGCATTCACTAGCCGAGAAAAAATCATCAAATTTGAAGGCTGCTACCATGGCCATGCTGACCCTTTCCTTGTAAAGGCAGGCAGTGGGGTTGCCACTCTTGGCCTTCCTGACTCCCCTGGCGTCCCGAAAGGTGCCACCTCGCACACTCTAACCTCCCCGTATAACGACATTGATACCATAAAGCACCTCTTCAGCACCCACAAAGGCGAGATTGCTGCTGTCATCCTTGAACCAGTTGTTGGAAATGCTGGCTTCATTGCACCAAAACCTGAATTCCTGGATGCCCTCCGTGAGATTACAAAAGAAGAAGGTGTTCTTCTAATCTTTGATGAGGTGATGACTGGGTTCCGTCTAGCCTTTGGTGGAGCTCAAGAGTATTTTGGCATTACTCCTGATTTGACTACATTGGGAAAAATAATTGGTGGTGGCCTTCCTGTTGGTGCTTATGGTGGGAGGAGGGATATTATGGAGATGGTGGCTCCGGCAGGGCCAATGTACCAGGCAGGGACCTTGAGTGGGAACCCTTTGGCTATGACTGCTGGAATTCACACTCTCAGGCAGTTAATGGAGCCTGGATGTTATGACTACTTGGATAAGATAACCGGCGAGCTTGTTCGTGGGATTCTGGATGCTGGGAAGAGAGCCGGACATGAGATGTCGGGTGGATATATCCGTGGAATGTTTGGGTTCTTCTTCACAGAAGGACCAGTCCACAATTTTGAGGATGCAAAAAGGAGTGATACTGCAAAATTTGCAAGGTTTTACAAGGGGATGTTGGAGGAAGGTGTATATTTTGCTCCCTCACAGTTTGAGGCAGGGTTTACAAGTTTAGCGCATAGTTCTAAAGACATTGAGCAAACAGTCGAGGCAGCTGAGAAGGTACTCCAACGGATTTAATAATTGCAGCTGGCTGCCGACCTTTTAGGTTTGCTTTATTCTATTTCTTTGCTTTTCTTTTCATCTTTTTACTTTTTGTTGCTGATTTTTGTATGTGTAAGGGTTCCCATGTTCAAGGTTTTTCTTGGTTGGAAGGGGAACCACTGCTGTTAAATTATAGTCTTGAGGACTACTATATCGATTGTGAAGTTCATTTTATCTTCTTGCAATTTTATGATATGAAATATAAATTCCTAGCTTGATTCACTTTTTTTTTTCATATGCTATGTTGCATCTGTTTTTAGGAAGTGGTGGATTGTGTGATCATAATGGGTGCCTTTCTTTGGAAGCATTCTATTTGAGGATTGAACGCCTTCTATTAACGAATCACCACTGTATCATGTTAAGCAAACTTCATCAGGATTCTGAAAAAACCAAAGTTTGCTATTTGAAACCCTCCTAAAATGTTTTTTTTTTGGTAAGGTGGATTACAAAAGCTTGTTGAACTTTGAAAAAGGAATGGGATCGTAAGGGCTTTTCTAACTGCATTAAATTAAAGAACTGCTGCTTTTATATTCACTTTATTCAAGAAAGCAGTTTGGAACCAAATGTCACCAAAAAAAGTTGGTCATTGCATGGATCCTGTGAGACCTTCCAAAGCAGGTAGTTGTTCATGCTTTATTTGTAAGTTACACCAGAGCAAGTAAATTCCATAAACTGCTGTGACATTGTAAACTAACAAAGTATGTTGTAATTCTGCCATTGTCGACATTATATGATAAATAACTTGTACAGTGACTCACTTTAAATAAAAAAAAAAAACTTTGGTAATTAGTTAAGAAAGCTACAAGGTAACAAGAGTGGATGGTGGTTCTATGGTTTATTAGGAGGGGATGGAGGAACGGAAGGAAACCAAGTCTTTGGGTCTCGAAGCGAAAACACGGGTGGGGGTGGTGATGGCTGGCCAGTTGGTGGACCAGGAGGGAAAGGATGAAATGGGAAAGGTGGGAACGGCCAAGGAAAAGATGGTGGTGGAGGTGGAGGTGGTGGTGGCGGAGGTGGTAATAGAGATGGAATTGGAGTAAAGGGAGGCAATGGTGGAAAGTGGATTGGAGCTAAGGGAGGAAAAGGTGGCAGCGGAAAGGGGAATGATGGCGGAGGCGGCGGCGGTGGAAAGAGGAAGGGTATTGGAGGGAAAGAGAAAGCTGGTGGCTTCGGTGCCGGGGTGAAGGGAAGAGGAAAAGATGGACTTGGAGATGAAAACCAAGGGGGCAAAGGGAAAGGAAAAGATGGTGGTGGGGTGAAGAATGGTATGGGAGGGAATGGGAAAGGGAATGATGGTGGACTTGGGAAGGGAAAAGGAAGATGTGGGAAAAAAGGAGGCCAGAAGAACAATGAGGAATTCACAGTGCTAGATTCCTGTCCAGTATTAGTCCCACACAAAGCAGGATCCTTCTTGGCTGGCCTATAATACAAGGCATTCAAGTTATAGAGACACAAACCGGCGTCTCTAGATTTGACGGCCACATGCTCGGTTGAGCTGCTCAAGCCAGGGACGTTGCACAGAGAAGATGAGCTTCCCATCAAGGTCGCCCGGCAGAAGGACTCCATCTCCTGGCCCTCCATGCATTCAAAGCCATCGACTGGTGGGATGTTGAGCCTATAAACTCCATATTTGTCTGTGGTTCTGTCAACCATGATCGATATGTCTTCCTTCGACTTGGAATTCAGTATGAAGTTGCATTCAACTCGCACTTTAACACCTGGTGGAGATCAAATGCATGAGAATAAGCTTCTAGTGAGGAACTTGAGTATTGGACTATGCATGTGTTTCTTTTTTTCGATACCTTGCAAGAAGTAGCTGTGCTTGGAGAAGGTGTTGTTAGAGCAGGCATCACAGAAGACAGTGCCCATCACAGTGATGTTGGAGGTGGGCTTTGAATCAGTCTCAAGGGATAAGCTCTTGGTGAAAAGAACTAGAACAAGAACAACGAGGATTCTGGGATTCATGATAGGTTGGAGTGTTGGAGTTTTTAAGAATACAGATGTGCAAGCAAAGCTTGGGGTTGTCTCTGAAGCACTTTGATTTATGGTTTGGAGATGAAAGGGTTGTAAAATGTTGGGGCCCGTGGGTAGCTGGTATTGTAGGAATTGGTAATGCAAGGGGATGGAAAGGTTCTGTCCACTCACAAGAAACAAAGACATGTGAAGTCCTTCCTTTTGGAATTATGTATGGTATGTAATGGTTGGGAGTTTGTAGCTGTGTGGTCACGGGTGTTGTGAATTATTCTTAAGTACAAAGAAGACTCAATGTTTGCTACAGGACATGAGTACTGATGGATTAGAAGATTGGGATTTGGGCTCTTGTGTGGGAGACAACTTATCATGTTCCTTTTCCACCTTTCCCATTTCCTCTTCTTTGATAAGTAGGGTTAATGTTTTGGGTTTACTCCTTTCTATTCCAACATATATGAAGCATCTCATCCCAAAGAGACAAAAAAAAAAGAGATATTGATGAAGAAACTGATCCTTTGGTTTTTTTTTTTTCAAGTGATTCTACTTTTTTCGTTCTAAAGCTAGGATAGCAACTCAGAGCATTGGATAAGAATGAAAGATTATAGAGAGAATAAGACACTTTACTATTTTGAGAGTAAAGGAGGAAGATTCACCATCCAAGAATCAACATAAAACTACTCAGCAAAGGAGTGTGACCACTAGGATAAGGCTATAATCTTATTACATTGTTCTAGTTGCTTGTGACCTCAGCAAGCTTATTTTCCATCAAGCTGCATGAGCAGATGTGAAAACTATGGTTAAAGGAATAAAACTTCGATGGTATATACAAGATCCACTACCGCCTAGACTAGTGTTAGCCCTAATTGTCTTGACATTATTCTTCCAAGTTGATGTTTAGCATCTTGGAAGTTCGACAAATTGTTCCATGTAAACCTAATCATGTGCTGGATTCGGGCACAGAAATGTCAAATTTTACATAGGCTCAGTCTGAAGTCCGCTTAAAAATAAATATAGTTTAGGTCTAAAGTCCAGCTCATGATCAACTCTAGTACCATGCAATGATGCAAGGAAATCAAAGGATTCTAAGTTCAATTTTTTTTTGGACTTTGATGTTGATATTGGTGTCTCCTTGGTGCGAAGTCAAGTTGGTTGCGTTTGCCTCTTAATTGGGCCAGCATAAGTGGCGGTCCCACAAAGCGCATGTGAGGGCACAGCGTACCATGCATGGCCTCCACTGACAAATTAACAAATGAAGACAAATTCTATTTCCATCAACTCGAGCATAATTTTTATTTTCGAATGTCAAAAAGTCAATAGAGAATCTCAAAAGATGAATAGTGAGAACAAAAATGTGGATAACACTCAACATTATTCAAATATATAAATAAGCATAAATAAATATTTAATAAAAAATAAAAAGCTAATGGTAATGAAAAAAAATCTATAATATTAAAGCTTTAACCTAACAAAGAATGTGTGCGCGCGCGCACATTGTTTTTAACCTAGATCCAAAACCACTCAAATCAGGTTTCGAAAAATTAAAACCCAAACCAACCTAACCGTACCAAACCAATAAGATTGGTTCGATTTGGTACTCGAGTTGACCCAAACCTATATGTATCCAGAATACACATGACCATAGTTATTGACCAAAAAAAAAAAAATCTTTGAACTCCAAAATACTAGTCCACCTCATGTCTATGCAGGAAACAAGATAGCAAACAGGTTTGGTGCAACACGCAACAGACTAGTTGATGGTCTATGCAGCATAGATCCTTGTATTGCATCAAAATAGGAAAGCATCAGATGTGATGCATAGGAGCATCACATGGAAACCTGTACTTCATGAGAATCTCGATGCATATCGAAAGGCTGATGTTGCATTAGTCCATCAAATAGTCCGACTAGCGTTGGATCAATGCCCTTCCACTGCTAATGCTGCAGTAACCTTGTTCTGGCACTTTTGCTCATGTTGCCACTGCAGTGTTTCTTAGGGAGTAATTTCAGTGTGTTTAACATAGCATCCTAGCATGAGCTGGCACGGGCAATTAGTTCAGTCCGAACCGGCGAATAGTACAGTAGATTGGATTGTCTCCGGCACTCCGAAGAGTTTTTATGGACGTCCACACTAGACACACCCCCTTCTTTATACTTTTTACTTTCTCTTAATTTGGCAGGATGTACTCATGTTAGAGCTATATGAATTGTCATTTTCACAAAAAAAAAAGGGTTAGCATGAATTTGCTCGGAACAATTTTGGTGATCTAGACATGGTCAGGTGTAGTTTTATTTGGCAAAGATTGAAATGATTGGCATTGTATTGCCTATCTCCTTGCAAGAGTCACAATCCAGAAAGAGTAAAGAGAAGCTTTTATGGCAAAACATATTCATACCTCTCATAGGGTAGGCCTCCTTAGCAACTCAATACCTAAATTATCTGATGAGTCTTTTTAAAGTCATGGTGATAAAAAAAAAAAAAAAAAATGTTGGTTCCTGTTGTATCTTTCGCACAAATGAATGATTGATCTTTTTTTTTTCATGATGTATGGATCTCAAAGTACTTCGAACTTTTTTGCTCATCTATCTGCATAAATCTCAAAATAACTTGGATTCTTATGAAAGAAGGGGAATCGTTCTTCTATGTAAAAGATACGACCCTGTCATCAAAAAGGTTGCACTATATCTCCTGTTACATATTTAGGCTTCATGGACTTTGGTTCTCTAGCAGCGCAGCATCATTGTGTAAAGAGTGCCATCAACATGCTTGTCTCAAGCGATTTGAGTTGGAAAGCCTGTTTATGTTGCAACAATCAAGACACTCATGTACCTTTTAAGAGGTGCTCAGGTTGCACTGCTTCCTTAGCAAGAGTTACTGCTTCCTTTAATATAACTCAACTCGATTGCAGGAAATTTATTGAAGGGGCATACAAAGTGCTAGAACACAAATATGGCTAGAGATGGGCATCGGGCCATGCCCATCCCGGTCCGGCCCAGGCCCACCGGGCCACAGACCAAACGGGCCGTGCCTGGCCCGACCTGTTACTAAACGGGCCGTGCCTGATACGGTCTGCTGAACCTAAAGGCTAAGCCTAGTACGGTCCTAGGCCCGTGGGGTGGCGGGCCATGCCCGGCATGGGCCGTGCCGGTATCTAATCAAGTGATGTCAAGATAAGTTGGAGAACCAATCTAATCATGCGACATTAAGATATATACGTTGGAGATTTTATCCAATCAACCAATATCAAGATGAGTTAAGAGATTTTATCAAGAGGCATATCACAGGAAATATTCTTATCTTTCCTTATTTACAAGAAATAAATGTGGGCATCTTTATGGAAAGGTTTAATGGGTTCTACAACAATAAATATGGGTGCTTAACCAACGTAAGGAGCATTTTCCATTTTGAATTGAATGAAATTTCTAGCTTTCTTCTCTATCATTCTGTGAGAGTTCTTTCTTCTTGCTTCTTTCTCCTATCTTGCTACTCCATTCTTGGATAAGTCTTCTTCCTTGAGGAGAAAGGTCACCTATGCACTAAGATCTGATATAACTAAAAGGAGAAAAAAGCGTGTTTGATCATTCAACTCATCACACTCTCATCTTTTTTATCACCATGATAGAAAATATCACCATTGTCACGACCCCCGCCCCGTTCCCGGCGGGCCGCCGCGACGGTCCTAGGGTGCGGGTAGGCATAAGGCCACCAGCCACCACGTAGAACCCTACTACCTATCAACCATCAATAAATTCTGAAAATTTTGGCATGATGCATGCACAAAATGATCACCTTTCCTATGGTGACCTGTCAGGATTATCTCAATACATACAACACACTACCTGTCAGAGCAGCAATCACATAATCCGTCACATAATGAACCTGGACAATATATATCAATACATTATCTCAGGCATATAACTCATATGTATAAAAATCTGGTTCCCATTCCATCAATGGTCAAACCCATATCCACAACAGGATCTATGACTGTAACTATACACTAAATACAACAGAAGGTTTATAATACACCAAAAGGGAATAAACCTCTATCTACATTATACTATACTATGGAGCGGCACAGCTAGCAGGCAATCTCTAACCCTGCTCCTCTCTATACAATACCTGCCCTGCAATCAAAAACACCAAACTGGGGAGTGAGTATATGAATACTCAGTGAGTGGAGTAGAGAGTACTATGCACATGAGACAGAATATAATCATGGCTCGAGATGAAATCTCAAGATCAATAACAAGATGAACATGATCTCAACATAGAGAATATGGAGTAAATCATCAATATCACCACAATCAATATCAACTCATCTGAAGCATATATGGAATAATCAAGTAAACATATATGCTACTCATGAATATGCTCAACAGATCATAATGCTGGAACATACAAATCAGGTGTCAATATGCTGAAATCATCACTAGACAGCTATCGGGAGGTGGGTTTTACGCCCCAGGCAAACCAGCAACAACTCCCTACTGCCATATGCATATATCGAATATGACACCACACCAATATGTAAATCATCACTAGACAGCTGTCGGGAGGTGGGTTTTACGCCCCAGGCGAACCAGCAACAACTCCCCACTGTCACATGCATATGCAGGATAAGACACCATATCGATAATGTAAATGCTAGACAGCTATCGGGAGGTGGGTTTTACGCCCCAGGCGAACCAGCAACAACTCCCTACTGTCACATGCATATGCAGGATAAGATACCACACTGATCATGTAAATGCTGGCCAGTATCCAGAACAGAAATCCATCTCACATCTACATACTAAACGGCACCTCGCGGGAATTCTACATCCGCGGAAAGCCATACTGCACCTCGCGGGGTCTTACTATGCCCGGCGGCAAGCAGAATATAAGTCGTAGGACCGGCCGATCCTACGCCTAGGGCCGTGTCCCCCCCTAGGAAGGGACTGGGCTCCGCCCACCCAGAAGGCTACTATGTGCACAAAGGCCGATGTTCAACCCCATCGACTATAGGTGTCCTGCAGATACTGCCAAGCCATGCATAAATGCCATAATGCACCCTCCCAATACTCTACTAAAAAGGAGTATAATCAAGATTACCACTCACTCGATCATGACCCAATCATAAACTAACATCAGGGTTAGGAGTGAGGGTCAAGGAAGTGCAATACAACTCAATATACCACTAAAAAGGGCTCTACAAATCTTTGAAATGGAGGAAATGAAATCAATTTACAAAAGAAGTTATTTCACAATTTGGAACCAATTTAATTACTCATAAAAGAGTATAATCAAGCTACGACTCACAAGTCTTTAAAATAGAGGAAATGAAATCAATTTACAAAAGAAATCATTTCACAATTCGGAATCAATTTGATTACTCATCAACCCCTCGTAATTCCTCTTAATGTTCCCTCAAATGCATGTACAGAATAATCAAGCATGGAGAATCAAAATATAGAGGAATATACAACAACAATTAATCAATAGGCTCAGGTGGAATCAATTCACACCAGGCGACATTCATGAAAATGAATTAAGGAATGTGCTCATGGTGCAAAGTACAAACTCCCACTCACCTGTCAATCTGGCACAGCCCTGATACGCCTCCAAAAATCTACAGCTGGCAGTGGGGAACTTCTTCCTCTTGTTTCCTAGCTTCTTGCCCAACTGTGACATGCATTTACAATACATTTAGTCTTGTATCAAGGGCCATAATCTACGTGCCAATTATAATATAGGAAACTTTAATTGATTCAACTCCCCCGTTCCCTAAATCTTTTCTTTTCTTTCTCTTTTTCTTTTTCTATTAATTAACTCATCATTTATGTGTATTAGGGACTCCCTTGCACGAGTACAAGGTCTCCCTTAGCTTAATCTGGGCTTAATACCCTATTATGGCATGAAATCCCCTATTTTCCCACTCGGATGAACAGTAACCCGAACTGACAGTGGGTTACTTCATCCCGGTTTTGATCCACTTTCAGGACTCAGGATTCCAAAGAGATAACATGCATCATCATCGGAGGCCGTTTGACCCCCTAAATAATTTGCCGAAGTTGGGACTTCGACACAGTTTTTCCGTAGTGCCGGAAAAATTTGTCAAAATCCGATTCTTCTTCTTTTAACCACCTCTACAACCCTTATCCGACCCCTCTAGACTATATCCACCCTTTGTATAGCCTAATATCATCAAAAGACTAGATAGGGATGGATATTTACCTTTTTCTTTTTGGAAATCGAGGTCCTTGCGTAGAGGGGAAGGAGATCTACGTTTTTTCCTTCAGCTGGAAGTGCAACCGGGATCCCTTTCCTCCTTGAATCCCCTTCCTCTTCTTCTTTCTTCTTCTTCTTCTTCTCTTTTTCTTTCTTTCTTTCCTCTGTTTCACGCCTGAGAACCCCCTCCCTCTTTCTCTCGGTTTCACCAGCTCAAACCCTCCAATTAAATCACATCAAAACACTATTCACCCTTTGTTTAATATTATTAAATTCCCATTTTGCCCCTAACACTTCAACATATCTACCGTTATGCCATTAACTTTTGATTCCTTCCAATTTTACCCTTACCACTTCAATGCATCTACAACTATGCCATTATCTTTTGATTCCTTCCAATTTTACCCCTTATATCAATTTTAAAGGACTATTCTATCCCTTTTTATATATAAAAAAAAAATATTTTGGGGTTATTACATCCTCCCCCCTTATATAAAATTCGTCCTCGAATTTAAAAGAGTAAATTACCTGATTACTCAAAGGGATGAGTATATCTACTCTTCATATTCTGCTCGGTGTGGTATTGGAAATCAAATGAATTGGGAGTGTTTTACTTTCTATCTCTACCACACAGGTAGGATACACATACTTCGCTTTTATACTATCCCCTACATGTGTACTAATAGCTAAGGGAATATGCACTAATATCTTATCCTTAGCTAACTTTTTAGCAAAATAAGGGGACTGAATGGGTAGCTCCAGAATCAAATAACACTCTAGCTTTAATCTTATCAATGAGGAGCATACCTGTCACAGCTGCATTCGATGCCTATGCCTCCTGTGGATTTACCGTGAACACCCTTCCTTGCCCTCTGCCTACTGGAGCTGACAGTTGAGATGGTCCAGCACTCTGTTGTGATGTTTGTGCTTGACCTCTACCTCTGCCTACAGGCTCCCTACTACTAGGCCTGTCCATCTGCACAGAAGGATAGGATGCCAAAGGCACAAACTGCTGGGTGGCACCCTGCGGGCATTCTCTGACAAAATGACCCGGCTGTCCACATCTGTAGCACACTCCCTGACCCATTCTGCATCTGCCAGGGTGCTGCTTCCCACATATGCCACATACTGGCCATGATTGGAACCTAGATTCAGTTCTGGCCATAGTGACTGGAGGACGAGGTACTGATGGTAGAAAAGTATCTTGTGATTGACCTCTTTCCCTCCATTTCCTCTTACGTGGGGCAGGTGGAGCTGAGCGTACAGACTGCTCCATCGGGCCCTCCGAGAGATCTACTCCCTCAGATCTATCTCTACTGCTTTGCCCTTTCCCCATACTCATTTTTCTCTGTTCTCTTTCAGCTCTTTCCTCTTTGTTTCTGGTCTCCCACTGTTTTGCTTTATCAATCAGCCTAGACAAGGTGGGGACCTCTACTGCCAGTACTGCATTATAAAGCGGGGAAATCAGACCCCGCCTGAATCTTTCTATCCTGGCAGCTTCAGTGGGGATGATGTAAGGAGCATACTTCCCCAATCTAGTGAACTCACGAGCGTACTCAGATACGCTCATTCCGGGCATCTGCTTCAGCCTCTCAAACTGAAGAGCCCGATTCTGCCTCTCAACCGGAGACAAAAACTCATCCATCACTGCTTGCCTGAACTCTTCCCAGGTTGGAGGATTCCTACTGTACAATTTGTCCTCCACTTGTCTCTGGTACCAGTCCCAAGCATCTTCCTTCATTGTAAGCCCTACAAGTTCTATAGCTCTTGCATCAGAACAGGGCAGTCTCCGTATCATCTTTTCAGTCTTCTCCAGAAATCTCTGAGGATCTTCACCTTCTTCCCCCTTAAACTCCGGGGTTCTGAGCCTCAGAAACTCCTGTACAGTAATCCCCTCATCATCTAGAGCCCGCCTGGCCAAACTTCTTGGCACAGGTACAGGAGGTGGGATAGATACTACTGGCGGGGCAGGAGATTTCCCTCGAGCAATCTGCTCCCTCAGAGCCTGATTCTCCGCCAGTAACTGTTCCATCAATGCATCTCTACTTCCTACATCTCCTTGATCATCAACCCTCCGTCTATCAGCAGGAGGAGGTTTTTCTCTTTGGGGCTCGACATGTGCAGAACCCGCATCCAATGCTATATCTGGCTCCATCCTCCTTCCAGGACGAGCAGGTCCTCTCCTTGGAGGTATTCTTTATATCTCTCTAAAAAAGTCAAAAAGAGAGGATGGTCGTTACACACTGAGTCATGATATATTTTACTGAGTTGTAAATGACTCATAAAATAACATACAGAAAAATCCTATGCTCCATAGTATAATCCTATACTTAATCCTGACTCATCCTATTGCTCTGACAGGACTCTTGTTTAACCTTTGCTCTGATACCAAGCTTTGTCACGACCCCCGCCCCGTTCCCGGCGGGCCGCCGCGACGGTCCTAGGGTGCGGGTAGGCATAAGGCCACCAGCCACCACGTAGAACCCTACTACCTATCAACCATCAATAAATTCTGAAAATTTTGGCATGATGCATGCACAAAATGATCACCTTTCCTATGGTGACCTGTCAGGATTATCTCAATACATACAACACACTACCTGTCAGAGCAGCAATCACATAATCCGTCACATAATGAACCTGGACAATATATATCAATACATTATCTCAGGCATATAACTCATATGTATAAAAATCTGGTTCCCATTCCATCAATGGTCAAACCCATATCCACAACAGGATCTATGACTGTAACTATACACTAAATACAACAGAAGGTTTATAATACACCAAAAGGGAATAAACCTCTATCTACATTATACTATACTATGGAGCGGCACAGCTAGCAGGCAATCTCTAACCCTGCTCCTCTCTATACAATACCTGCCCTGCAATCAAAAACACCAAACTGGGGAGTGAGTATATGAATACTCAGTGAGTGGAGTAGAGAGTACTATGCACATGAGACAGAATATAATCATGGCTCGAGATGAAATCTCAAGATCAATAACAAGATGAACATGATCTCAACATAGAGAATATGGAGTAAATCATCAATATCACCACAATCAATATCAACTCATCTGAAGCATATATGGAATAATCAAGTAAACATATATGCTACTCATGAATATGCTCAACAGATCATAATGCTGGAACATACAAATCAGGTGTCAATATGCTGAAATCATCACTAGACAGCTATCGGGAGGTGGGTTTTACGCCCCAGGCGAACCAGCAACAACTCCCTACTGCCATATGCATATATCGAATATGACACCACACCAATATGTAAATCATCACTAGACAGCTGTCGGGAGGTGGGTTTTACGCCCCAGGCGAACCAGCAACAACTCCCCACTGTCACATGCATATGCAGGATAAGACACCATATCGATAATGTAAATGCTAGACAGCTATCGGGAGGTGGGTTTTACGCCCCAGGCGAACCAGCAACAACTCCCTACTGTCACATGCATATGCAGGATAAGATACCACACTGATCATGTAAATGCTGGCCAGTATCCAGAACAGAAATCCATCTCACATCTACATACTAAACGGCACCTCGCGGGAATTCTACATCCGCGGAAAGCCATACTGCACCTCGCGGGGTCTTACTATGCCCGGCGGCAAGCAGAATATAAGTCGTAGGACCGGCCGATCCTACGCCTAGGGCCGTGTCCCCCCCTAGGAAGGGACTGGGCTCCGCCCACCCAGAAGGCTACTATGTGCACAAAGGCCGATGTTCAACCCCATCGACTATAGGTGTCCTGCAGATACTGCCAAGCCATGCATAAATGCCATAATGCACCCTCCCAATACTCTACTAAAAAGGAGTATAATCAAGATTACCACTCACTCGATCATGACCCAATCATAAACTAACATCAGGGTTAGGAGTGAGGGTCAAGGAAGTGCAATACAACTCAATATACCACTAAAAAGGGCTCTACAAATCTTTGAAATGGAGGAAATGAAATCAATTTACAAAAGAAGTTATTTCACAATTTGGAACCAATTTAATTACTCATAAAAGAGTATAATCAAGCTACGACTCACAAGTCTTTAAAATAGAGGAAATGAAATCAATTTACAAAAGAAATCATTTCACAATTCGGAATCAATTTGATTACTCATCAACCCCTCGTAATTCCTCTTAATGTTCCCTCAAATGCATGTACAGAATAATCAAGCATGGAGAATCAAAATATAGAGGAATATACAACAACAATTAATCAATAGGCTCAGGTGGAATCAATTCACACCAGGCGACATTCATGAAAATGAATTAAGGAATGTGCTCATGGTGCAAAGTACAAACTCCCACTCACCTGTCAATCTGGCACAGCCCTGATACGCCTCCAAAAATCTACAGCTGGCAGTGGGGAACTTCTTCCTCTTGTTTCCTAGCTTCTTGCCCAACTGTGACATGCATTTACAATACATTTAGTCTTGTATCAAGGGCCATAATCTACGTGCCAATTATAATATAGGGAACTTTAATTGATTCAACTCCCCCGTTCCCTAAATCTTTTCTTTTCTTTCTCTTTTTCTTTTTCTATTAATTAACTCATCATTTATGTGTATTAGGGACTCCCTTGCACGAGTACAAGGTCTCCCTTAGCTTAATCTGGGCTTAATACCCTATTATGGCATGAAATCCCCTATTTTCCCACTCGGATGAACAGTAACCCGAACTGACAGTGGGTTACTTCATCCCGGTTTTGATCCACTTTCAGGACTCAGGATTCCAAAGAGATAACATGCATCATCATCGGAGGCCGTTTGACCCCCTAAATAATTTGCCGAAGTTGGGACTTCGACACAGTTTTTCCGTAGTGCCGGAAAAATTTGTCAAAATCCGATTCTTCTTCTTTTAACCACCTCTACAACCCTTATCCGACCCCTCTAGACTATATCCACCCTTTGTATAGCCTAATGTCATCAAAAGACTAGATAGGGATGGATATTTACCTTTTTCTTTTTGGAAATCGAGGTCCTTGCGTAGAGGGGAAGGAGATCTACGTTTTTTCCTTCAGCTGAAAGTGCAACCGGAATCCCTTTCCTCCTTGAATCCCCTTCCTCTTCTTCTTTCTTCTTCTTCTTCTTCTCTTTTTCTTTCTTTCTTTCCTCTGTTTCACGCCTGAGAACCCCCTCCCTCTTTCTCTCGGTTTCACCAGCTCAAACCCTCCAATTAAATCACATCAAAACACTATTCACCCTTTGTTTAATATTATTAAATTCCCATTTTGCCCCTAACACTTCAACATATCTACCGTTATGCCATTAACTTTTGATTCCTTCCAATTTTACCCTTACCACTTCAATGCATCTACAACTATGCCATTATCTTTTGATTCCTTCCAATTTTACCCCTTATATCAATTTTAAAGGACTATTCTATCCCTTTTTATATATAAAAAAAAAATATTTTGGGGTTATTACAACCATGATCTGATATGGGTGCTTAGTTGATATTTGGGCCCGGTTCAGACCCTTATGGGCCGTTCCGGGCTAGCCCGCGGGCCGTGCCGTGCTTGGCCCACGAATCGTGCTAGTCCAAGCCCTTATGGGCCGTGCCGGGCTCGGCCTGCGGGCCAGAAATCTTTAACCCAGCCCGGCCCCCTTTTATGAACTGTGCCTAGCACGGCCCGTTACTGTAGCAAGCGGGCCGTGCCAGTGCCGGGCCATGGGCCCGGCCCAATGCCCACCTCTAAATGTGGCCAAGGGCCATGCACTGAGAACAACCTGCATGCACCTTGTGCATCTTCCTCCTTCCCTAGAGTAGTACGGCCACATCAAAATCAGATGGGTCATGCAAATCCATCAAGGGCCGGGGTGTATCTTCAGCATGAAAAAAAAGGATTCGCCTTCCTTGGCACGAATCTACCTAGGGCTATAAATGGGTCGGGTCGGGTCTTGAGTGATCCCGATCCGATCCAATTTCTTGTTCGATCGGATCCTAATTTTAGATCCAGATCCGACTCGGTTGAAAATCAAGTCGGATCGGATCGAATCCATACCTACAAATTTTGACCCGACGGATCATTCGGGTCGGGTCGGGTCAGGTCCGGGTCCGGGTCCGGATCCGGGTTTTGGTCTATGTATTTTTATATTCAAAGTTCCACTATATAATAGTAAATAACATCAAGCAATTATTGCTCTAATTCTTTTTAGAAAAGGAAATAGACATTTTACTAGATAAGCTATATTCACATGTTCAAATTCAACATTCTCTAAAAAAAAAAAAATCTAACCCAAAAAAAAAGGGTCGAATTGGGTCCGGATCGAGATTGAGTGGACCCGACCCGATCCGAAAAATAGAACGGGTCCAAATTTAGGATCTGATCCGTCCCCACGGTCCTAAAATTCGGATCGGGTCGGATCTTACGCAGGTCGACCCGATCCATTTACAACCCTAAATCTACCATTAGATCATCCACCGATGGCTTGAGATCTATGCAGATGGATGAATGATCTGTTCGGAGCATGTTGAGAGTTGTGCGGTGGACGACTCGTACGAATGAAGGTGAATTCTTCTTCGACGCAAAAGACAGAACCCCGATCCACCGATCAGCATGTGCTGTCCGCGGTACATGCGGATGATTTGAGGATGGTTCACTTGTCGAGTTCGGCTCTCGTTGGTGCAGTTGGAACAATAAGCAATTGTGGGCCTGAAAACGCTATCACAAGATTTCTTATAAAATAGGAACACCTATTTGTTTTGTATTTTAACAAATATGCTTCATCTATAGAAGCATAAACCTAACTTAGGTTTTTCAAATATATTTTTAAAAGAAATAAAATAAGTGAATAGAGAAACAAGTGCAGCAGATGCCGCCATCGAGGAAAAGCCCAAGAGGGGCAGTTCCAAGGACTCTGATCCTTCGGCAAATCCAAGGCCCAGGCGGCGCCACCGACGACGCTGCTACCGACGACATCGCCGAAGCTCCTCCTCCTTGTCTCTCCTCCATGGCTGTCATGCTCATCCCACCTTCTTTAACCCTCCATGAAATATCCCCTAAACCGCGTCCCTTGTCATCTACTTCTTAGGCCGGCCCACCCAATGCCAGTGGGGCCCCACCCCCTCCCCCAGGCGACAGAAGGTAAGCCCAGTGTAATCAATTCCAAGGAGATAAGGGGCCCTTGGGTGGCCAACCAAAGGGCTTGTGAGCAATTTAATAAGGTACCGATGCACCACCATAAAAAACTCCACACGCTTGAAGTCAAGAACCGGATTTCTGTCACCAAATTCCCCTCCCTCACCTCCGTTAAAAAAGTTGTACGTTAAGACAAAAACCTTTCGATATCTAATATATCCGTGTCTTTCCTTTCTCTTTATAGCACTCTTGTCCTCGAGGTATGAAGTGCAATGACAAGAGCTTCCATGTGGAAGATGATAAAAGAGTTTCTCTTATCGAGTTTTTATAGCTATAGAAGATGATAAACTCTCTATGTGGAAGCATGGGGAGCTTAAAGAGCAATGGCATCTCTAGCACCAATCAGCAACTGTCTTCACCGACGGCGTCGGTGTCGGAATCCAACGCGGTTGCCTCCTTTGAGCCGGAGACCAACAACCAGACCACCTTCCAAGGGCTCAAGTACGACGTGGACATCGACGTCGAGATCCAGTCGCCAGATATCTCCTTATGGGAGTCCTTGTTTGCCGACCAGATCGATTCAGGCACTGACTTCATGATCTCCTCCCCGAGGAGAGACTTCATGATCTCCTCCCCGAGGAGAGACTTCATGGTCTTTTCCCCTAGGAGAGACTACATGATCTCTCCTAAGAGGGACTACATGATCTCTTCCCCTAAGAGGGATTACATGGTCTCTTCTCCAAAGAGGGACTGCCTGATCTCTTCTCCTAAGAGGGAGTACATGTCATCTCCTCCTAGGAGGGACTCCATAGTCTCTTCTCCTAAGATAGATTACATGGTATCTTCACCTAAAAGGGAGTACATGGTGTCATCACCTAGGAGAACAGGCATCAGCTCCATCTACAGTACTCATCATAGCAGTAACGGCTACGTGCATGGGATGCATGGGCTCTATGGATGCACCTCGCCTCCATATAACTCATCCAACCATAGCAAAGGGAAGTCACAGAGCCCACTCCACAAGGTCTTTAACAGCTTTTCTTCTCCATATTCTTCTTCCACTCAGTTTGCTCATGGAGAGTGCCTCGCCCTGCCGGCGATGGACGCATTCTTGGATGAGTACGGTAGGGAGAACTACAGCACGTATACATCATCATTGAATGGCACAGGGGGGATCGAGTGCTCTTCAGAGCCCCTTGAGATGCCACCAACAACGACACTGCCATCGCTGCTGGACTGCTTGACAGTGGAGTCAAGATATGGAGATGGTGTGGGTGAAAAGATGGCCGGAGGGCTGCAGATCAGTGGAGAGGGGGATTTGTATCAGATGAGTCAGTTTGGGGTTGGGGGAGCGGCACAGCAGCAAGGCCAGCAGCAGCAAGGGAGGGATATTGATCATGGATTGCTTGGATCAGTGAGTAAGACTGAGTTGGTAGAATCTTCATACCATGGCTTGTTGAGTGGCCCTATAATACCTTCGGAGTCGGAGCAGGTGCTAGTCTTTCTCCTGATCACTTTCATACATGCATGCACGTATGCATACATGTGCATAAACATGCATGCATGCACAATAAATACTCACACACATGCAGATATACATATATGTAGTTACATAGAGGAACATATGCGTGTTTGCACGTATGTTGAGGGATAACGCTTCCCACGACTCAAATAATTCTTGATGCCTGACAAAACTTCCCTCCTGCGAGAGAGAGAGAGGGAGGGAGGGAGGAGGAGGAAAGACGGGTGCAATATTTTATAGAGTGGATTTGCAAGGTCCAAACTTTAATAGCTTCAGTGTGCATGACATACAACCATTTTAATGATGATGAAAAGAACCTTGTTAGCAACTGATATTAGGGCTCATGTCTTTCATTTAGGCAACATAAACGTTACATGCTAAAGACTAATTAAGACAACGGTACTACTAGCATGATGTCGCTATCGAGTTCACATCTAAAGCTTATCCATCTTTCTGAGATCAGTATGCATGTATGCACTATAATTTAGAGATTAAAATTTGAAATAATTTATGAGCAGTTGTCATCTAGCCGTCAACCCTCTACAAATCGATGCTAATGCCAGACGTGCAAACATAACTTCAGACAAGAGAAGAGATTATTGTCTAATATGATGATGTGTTGTCTCTTTCTAAAGGTGGATACGTGCGACTGTTGTTATGTCACCCATGTGTTGTCATTGTAGGATCGATTATAGATTCGAGCAATATAAAAGTAAATGTTATACATCCATTGTTGTCATCCCTCAGTTTCTATCCGATTGTTCATAATTTCAATTAATTAGTTTGAAAGTCTGACTTAGTAGAATATATTATTGTAAAGAATTATCTAAATATTTTGCTCGATCCATTTATCAGGAACAAGACAGTGGGTTGCAGCTGGTGCACCTCCTCCTGGCGTGTGCCGAGGCGGTGGCCAAGGACGACTACCTCGCCGCCCGGCGCTACCTCCACCACCTGAACAGCGTCGTCTCCCCACTCGGCGACTCCATGCAGCGCGTTGCCTCCTGCTTCGCCGACGCCCTCGCCGCCCGCATCTCTCCCTCTCCCTCCTCCTCCTCCTCCCCCAGGCCCTGGTTCCCCACCCTCGACACTCTCAAGATCTACCAGATCCTCTACCAGGCCTGCCCCTACATCAAATTCGCCCACTTCACCGCCAACCAGGCCATCTTCGAGGCCTTCGAGTCCGAGGACCGCGTCCACGTCGTCGACCTCGACATCGTCCAAGGCTACCAATGGCCCGCCTTCCTCCAAGCGCTCGCCGCCCGCCCGGGGGGGCCGCCAGCCCTCCGCATCACCGGCGTCGGCCACCCGGCCGAGTCGGTCCGCCAGACGGGCCGCCACCTCGCCGAGCTCGCCCACTCCATCCGCGTGCCCTTCGAGTTCCACCCCGCGGTCGCCGACCGCCTCGAGGACCTCCTCCCAGGCATGCTCCACCGCCGCATCGGCGAGGCCCTGGCCGTCAACGCCGTATGCCGCCTCCACCGCGTCCCCGGCGCCCACCTCGGCCAGCTCCTCTCCATGATTCGCGACCAGGCGCCCAAAATCGTCACTCTAGTGGAACACGAAGCCAGCCACAATGGGCCTTACTTCTTGGGGAGGTTCTTGGAGGCATTGCACTATTACTCGGCAATATTCGACTCGTTGGACGCTACTTTTCCGGCGGATTCGGCGGCGAGGGCGAAGGTGGAGCAGTACATCTTCGCGCCGGAGATCAAGAACATCGTGGCGAGCGAGGGAGCGGAGAGGGTGGCGAGGCATGAGAGGCTGGGGAGGTGGAGGAAGGTGATGGAGGGGAGAGGATTCAAGGGGGTGGCGTTGAGTGCTAACTCCGTTAACCAGAGCCGTATATTGTTGGGATTGTATGCCTGCGATGGGTATAGGTTGACGGAGGACAATGGGTGCTTGTTGTTGGGGTGGCAGGACAGGGCAATCATCGCCGCTTCGGCGTGGAGGTGTTGATGGGGATCGATGGGTCTTGGATTTGGAGGTCGTGGTGTTTTTGCCTGCGTGTGCTTGGGTTTGGTCTCTCGTGGTATGGCCATGAATAAGAGCTCAGACGAGGGATTAAGTAGGTAGATGAAATAATAAGGTATACGGTTGAACTTATGGTATATATTGTATGTAGATAAAGTTAATTATATGTATGATGATGATGCAGTTATTTTTAGAGTAGGTTGGCAGGAAGGAGAAATTATACTCTACACCGATCGGGTGCACCAAGCTTAGAATGCATAACGCCAATCAAATCTTTCGTTCCTGTGGATCCCATTACACCACTAACATATATGGTGCACCTGATGTAAGGTATAATTTCTCAAGAAGTATGATGATTTGCTATGATCTCAGTCTAAACAACTGTGAGAATAGGCCTGTATTGGATTGGAGTCGTCAAGCCCAACCGACTTCAGCTCATAGCAAAGGGAAGAATCAGAATAGAGGATCGCGATCCTCTGCCCCCTCTTCCCCATTCATTGAGAGGATAAGACCGTGGAGTCGTGGCTGGTGACGACTCCGCGGGCCGTTCAGTCGTGCTCATCCACCGCAAAAATCACGGGCGATGCAACAATTGCCGAGTTCATCCTCTCCCAAAGTTCTCTATAAATTCTCTTCATCCCTTGGCCGAGCACCTCCGCCAAGCCCTTTCCTTCCTCTTTCTTCTTCTTCTCCGGTGGCCGGCGTGGTACGCCGGCCGGGCACCACTATCCGAAGCCTCTTCTCTTCTTATTTTCTTTTGTGTGCTCTATTTCACTATTTTGAGACCCCTATTTTCATCGGAAGTTGCCGCCGCCGCCGCCGCCCGAGCTGCCTCGGTAAGCTTTCTACCTCCTATTCCTTTGCTCTAGACTGACACTAGAGCCCCTGCCTGAGATCATGAAGAGAAGGGCCAAAATCGCTATTTTCGGCTCTTTCTTCCATTTTCTTTTTTATCACCAACTGTCTTGCCACTGCAATGGTCTTCGCCGCCTCCGTTGCGAGCTCTTCCCTCTCTTCTTTTCCCTTCCGTCCTACCTTCTTCTTCTATTTTTTTTATTTTCTTTCAATTATTTATTCACTTATTACTTATGGATTAGTTCACAAATCCTCTTTTACCTCCTAATTTATGGTCGTGACATGATGATCCAGGATGGCCTATGCTATCAACGGACCAAACCCAAACCTCTGGCTAAACCCGAGCAGAGATTCTCTATCCTCTCCCTCTTTCTCTCTCTAGGCAGGCTCAAGGATCCTAGTATAAGCCTTGCTTTTCTTATTGCTTGGATCTAAGTTCACTTAGTTTGGAGACCCGCAACCGCCTCGGTATTAGGATGGTAGACCAGCCCATTGCTTCAACTCCAGCTAGATTTTTCGAAATTTGGCCACTATTGATCTTCATCAAACCAGTTGAATTCTTCTTGCATGGACTCCTTGACTGGCCTGATTTGGAGGCATGAGGTTGTTTTCTAGTAGTGTTTAATTTTTGACTTCTTAGCTTATGAAATGATGATTAAATTAATAATATTTTAATGATATTAAACTAGGTGCACCTGATCTGCCTAACTGAAGTAGAATTTTTGAAACGAGAAGAGGTAAGTAACATATTGCTTTAATGTGTGCTTTCCAAATTTTTAGTAAAATAATAGTTAGTTGATTAAATTTAATTATGATATCTATTTTATACTTAGTTAAACGAGTCAGGCATATTAATGTTATGATATTGATCATTTTAAATTATGATATGTGTTATAAAATTTAGAAAATATGACCGAACAAATTATGAAATTAGTTTTTATATCTATGTATTCTCAGCACGGCTATATTTTGACCCATCTAATAAAAATTATTCGTTAGCCCTGTCGACTTGTAATCTGAGAAACTGATTTTGACACCGCACCACAGTGATTAGAATAGTAGTATTTGGACACTATATCATCGATAGTTAAGAATAGTCATATTTGACACTTTGTACGTTCTGACCCATGCCACTGCTTACGTGGTCATAGCTTATTATTAGATTTTTAGTATTATTTGAATAAGTTCTTGATTAAATAAATTTTTAAAAATTATTATTGCTTTGATATGATCTATAACCTTATATGCTTGTATGGTCCATTATACAAGTATGCAGCTATTACGTTCTAGGTTCGGAGCATGGCAACAATAACTTTTTATTTTGGTCAATGCACTTCCCTTGCTTCTTTACAGTATTACCCTTATAAGGGTATGAAAATCATATCAGCACAAAATATCCATGCATCCCTAGTCTTATATAATACATGATATACAACCAATACCATATTAAACTAGTAAGGACCTATCTGGATGCCAGAAGATCTTAAATCTTTCTATGAAAAATGCTTGGGTTGCCCATAAATTACACATGAAAAGTTTATTTGGGTTACCGAAACCCTATTTGACAAGAAGAGTGATCACATAAACCACGGGCACTCTACTAGCATAATTGGAAACCAAAAACTATACTGAGATCTTATCACATGAAAAAATAATTCAGTTTATCACAATTGTTATGAGAAACACCAAGCAACACCAAAGTGATCAGCTAGATAAAGATCATCAAGGGAGAAAACAGCACTGGATAATTCGTCTTTTAAGCTTGGTGAAGAACCTATTAACTAATTATTCTGAGTTGCAATTTAGGAACTAAACCGAAGTGCAATAACAACCAGCCTCAAGCTTCCGGTGGCCTCACTGAAATTAGATCTTTCTATTCAAAAGAAAGACCTTATGGACTGCAGTCCATTGTTTAAATTTCCTTGGGAAACACCAGATATACACACCACAATCTCTGAATCTCCTGCTGAATTATGCACCATTTTTATAGTTAGACAACAAAGTATATCACAAATTACAACTGTTCAGATCCTGGTATGCAATTGCTTAGCACTCTGAACCTCAGGTCACCATTCAATGTTATTAAGATATCCATCATTGTAAGTGTAATTAACTTATCTCACAAGATAAATTTAAGAATATTTTTTCTTGACATGCAACACAAATACAAACAGTTCTTATGATCAATTAGCAGTGTACGTATTGGGAATCAACTCACTTCTATCCTCCCTGATGGTACAACAGATTCATCTTAGCCAATAACCCAAGCATTCTCGTTCAAGACAATCAGTTCCAAACCGTGGATTAGCATCCATGGATGTCTTGTGCACAAGGCCCATAAGAATAATGGGTTGAAGAACAGAGAGGCAGGAGGGATGTCACTGACACTCTTAAATGCTGAGTTAATTCAGACAATATACAGAACATGATTGAAAGAAAGAAGAATTAAATGTCTGAACAGAAACACTGTGAAGAACCATTTCATATATATAACCTGTGATCATATAAAGGCCTCCTCTTCCTATGTCATGAACCTGGCTCACAACAATACCACAAAACGTAAACCAACTCTTGACTGGCACAACAGCATTCAGGCAACAATACATGGAGGACTGCATTCCTCCAATAACAGAACTACCAGAAGTGATTATGATGTTCTCCTATTCCCCATCAACCCAATGGTATGTAACAGTACTCTTGCAGCTGGACATGAACAAGATAGGCAGCTCCTGATTCTACAATATTGTGCAAGAACAGGTCGTCTTCTTTGGCAAGTCATCAACCTTCTTTTCTGATCAGAAGAAAGCAGAAAAGTAGTTTAGACCATAGGAAACACCATGCATGCTAAGATATCCCATCTCTGGCTGAAACTAATTCCCAAATGGTTGCATATACCCTAGATAAAATCAGGACATGGAAGAGCCTTGGGCCAATACTATATCTAGAGAGATGACTACAGTTCATGATTTTGAAGTTACTGAGAAATTAAACCAGGAAGAAAATGGCTAAGAGATTTGGCGGAAATGTAAAATAACAAAGAAAGTATGATGCCAACAGCCAATATTGCAGTGTTAAGTGCAGGCAAAAGCATATTATCAGTCAAACACACCATCCAACAGCCTTTCAACCGCTTGTTGTTAAGAAACTCTCGGGTTTGTAATTCCTTAAAAACTTCAAGAAGGTACAGATCCCAAATGTTAAAAGAAAAACTTATATCACAATGCAGATGCATGCTGCCCAGATGAATAGTGTAATATAGATTCAGTTTGGCAAAGTGTGTTGGTGCTAACAAGCAAAAACATGCACCATTTATAAACTTTATCTGAACGATAAAATGAATACGCTCCAAACTCATATTTAGCCAATTCCACTTAATACTTCAGCAGGTTAACATGCTGGTACCAACCAAGGCATGGTTATATCATATTAAAAATCAAAATTACAAACCACAATGCAGATGCATGTTAACAATGCTTGCTAGTCCTATTCAAGGAAGTTCATGCGATGACATGGTTGGCATTCAAATTATAACCCTCAAAAGAGGAAAAGAAAAATCTCATGTGATGACATGATGAATTCAAGTCACAGTCACATCATCTAACCCTAAAATTTCTACCAGGTTAGTAAATTAATACAAACCAAGGCTTTGCCCAACCCCCCGGCATCCACATCCTCAACATCACAGAGGAGGTCCAAGGTTTGATTCCCCATGATGTGATCTGTTAGTTCTCATTTATCTTTCCGTGGGAACACCAAGCAAGATCAATCTTCTGGATCTACAGAAGTTCTTCATCAACAAAGAATTGCTCCTCCACTTGCACGATCTTGTGCTACGTGTGACATCCAAAAGGTATCTGAAGGAGCTCCATGCAACTCTAAAAGTGCATTTAGAACCCCTTCGTGGGGATTTGGTGGGTGCATCAGTCCATAAGTAAAAGTTTGATAAGTACAAAGCTCGCATATGCGGATGTTCTATGGGGCTCTACCAAATGGCATGTGTCATGTCTGGTGAAGTGTTATGAGGACAAGGCAACCATGCACAACCAACACATGTCAAACCTACGCAGTACGCAAGGTGTCACCAAACACGTCAGGTCTAGCAGAGCTAACAGGCCAGTGCAGCACGAGTTAAATCTACAGCCATGTACCTGCCACCAGATATGGGCATAGGCTAAGTGGAGGTGTATACATTTATGCCCAGTCAAGGCACGCTAATCTAAAACTTATGGTATGACAAAGTTTCTCAGGCAAAACAAACAGGATGATTCCAACCCAATGATATAATACACATATCATACAGTGATATTATATATTTTCATATGTTAAAATCCAACTTACTTTAGTGTTTTATGCCCTTATTCCAGTGTCTCTTCTTCTCTCTCCACTCTTCTTCATTTTCAAAGGCAAGGCGAGCAGCAGGAGACATGTCAACTGGAGGACCAATGAAACAAATACAAGGTCACCCTGATTTGACGGTGGTATGACCACATGGTGGAGATCTCCAAGAGGTGGCGAGAAGAGAGACTCAAAAACAAGTAACAAGTCCTTCCCCAATCAATTCATACCTCCTCCTCAGCAAGGTGATTTCTCTCTAATCAATAGCCTTAATGTTCAAATTAATGGATTTACCAGACAGGGAGGTTTCCAAAGGTTGCCCGCCCCCCCCCCCCCCCCCCCCCCCCCCCGTTTTTCTATTTTTTCTCTCTGCTATATCCATCAGTTAGGCAGCGATGGACCAGACTTGGACATTGATGATATCAGACGAGTCCACTTTCAGACCTAGAATGTAGTTATCATGCTAGGCCCAAGCTAGAATGTTATAAATTGATGCTCGAATGTAGGCCCAGCTCGAAATCAGCTTTGTCCCAACTGGTATACCAGTTTACCTAACACACAAGGCATGCTTGGCTTGGAAGGTTGTGCTACCTTTATGTGCATAAGCTAATGGCTAACCATATATAAGACGTAAACAGATCTCACAGCAAATGATGGTCTCATACCAATCATTCGAGCCTGTTTTCCTGTATATGAAAGCAAGATCAGTTACACATTCAGCATGCCTGATCTTGGTCTAGGTTGATGCAAGCTTCATATTTTTGTTATGCAAAGAGACAATCTGTAAGGACCATTGGCTTGGCATGTACAGCCCATTCTTGCTCTTCACAAATAAACATGGCTTGAGTTTTGAGTCTTAATGTTGGAACTAGTAGCTTTAAATTGTGTAGATATTTTTGTAGCACATACAAAACCTACTTGAATGCATAAATTTTATGGTTATCATACCAAGAACCTCCACATATGAAGCATTTGACAATTCTATTACATATTTTGTAACAACCTAGGATCTCACTCAAAAAGGATAGCCGGAAAGTGTTATTTGGATTCCTCGGCCCTATAAAAGTACCCAAGATCTTCCTAACACACAAATGATGTGGTACGAAACACATGGTTGCACGGGTCCTCGCATGCTCCTTCCATTTAAGCTTAGGCATCCTCATCAGACTAAGGGTCCAAATTCAATCAAGCCAATCATAAGCACCATGATCAACCAATGACTAGCCCCAAAAGGGCATGTGCTATAATATCCCCTAGTCTATATAGGCCATGGGCCAAGTTCAATTTGATAACATTTGTAACAAACCAGAACCTCACCCAAAAAGCTCGTTGCAAGGTATTATTTTGATTCCTTGCCCTATATAAATACCCAAGATCTACCTGGTGCATAACTGATATAGGATTAAACACATATAGTTGTGTATTGGAGTGTTTTTTGGTACTTATATAAGACCAAGAAACCCAAATAACATCTTACGACTAGCCATGTTGGATAAGGTCATTTGTTGTTGCAAATGATATTAGAGGAAAGCCGACTCAAGGCCCATATGGACTAATGAACACGCAACACGAACCCTTTTGAGGCTGACTACAGACCGATCATAGTGTTTGTAATTGGATTTCAACCCTTAGCCTAGCAAGGACGCCAGGACTTAAACGAATGGAGTAAGAACCGGTGCAAGCATGTGTTTAGTCTCACATCAGTTATGCACCGGATAGGTCTCGATACTTATATAGTGCCAAGTAACCCAAAAAGTACCTTCTAGCTAGCCTTGTAGGCGAGGTACTGAGCTTGTTACATATTCTTTCTTTATGTTTGCACCAACCAAATAATGCTCACAAACACTTCATATTTGGTGGATATTGATATCCACTACAACGCACATTCTAATAAATAGAATTCCTGGAAACCCTTTGGAATCTCGATCATTAACCAAAATCTCAGGCTCAACATGTGTGGAGAATGGGTCACAAGATTCTAGAATTTCAATAATTAATTTTAAATGAAAATATCTGGCAGGTGTTCATCGAGATCATTTTTTAACCTATGCTAAAGCTATCTCTCAAGAATCAACAAACTTGTCATTTCATCAGAGAAAGAAAGACAGCATTGAATTGGATAATACTCCACCAAACATTGAATTTGAGAAGAGGTTAATCAAAGAAATTTAGAGCTCATGGCCTATAGCATCAAACAACAAGATTGAACTAACCTGTTTTTGTCTTAGCAGATGATGGTTGAACAACAACATGCATGGTGATACCGCCTCCAGGAAGCTCGCCAAAAGGTGGCTTGCACTGGGCAATTGTTTTGTTGTTTTCTAAAATCTTCCCCGCACTTATCAACTTTACATCATTAGCCACCTTTGGTATAATCTTCTTATCTACACAAAAATAATAATAATAATAATGAAATGCTAATGGAAGTCAACAAAAGATAAAATAACAAAAAATGTCAAATAGTCCAAATATCAAATGCTAACATAAATGTACGTTAGATAAACTAACAACGCTATGAAAGTTTAAGTCCATCCTAGGAGCAAGAATTGCTATATTTATTTGTGCCAAGTGACATAAACAGCATGTGATATATTTACTTTTCCAGATAGCTTCCTTATGTTGATAAAAGAACAAACATCCTGTTCATCCAATCAGTTCACAACAGCAATATTGCCAGTAAATGTTTAAGTCCTAGCTCAAAATACAGAATTGCTATTTTGTCTCAAATATCAACCTTCTGCAATGACAGTTCAAACTAAATAGCACAAAAGAATTATGTTCCATTATCAGTTGCACAATAGCAGCATAAATTACAAAAGCAATTCGACATTAGCGGTACTGGTCTTCGACTCCAATTCTAGCAGTGAAGATAAACTTATTTACATCATCTCATCTATTCCTGTTGCACTTCAAGCATCCCGCCTCTCTATTTTCAATATCAATAAAATGCAGCAACACAAGCTTCAAGTAACTTGAATTAGTTTTTCTAAGCCTGCCCTTGGTTCTCTCTTTTCAAATGATTCAACATGAAACATAAAGGTTTTGTAGAAAATGACTATCTCATCTATTCACCACCATCAAATCCTTTTTGGGGTCCAATTCCTCACTTCTCATGAACACACTCACTTCTAATTCTCATTCCCCATGCCTTTTGATCTTCCCCTCATCATGGTCATACAACTATGTTGAGCATGTCTCTAGGGTCTCCCTTGTTGCTCAAAATTTTAAGCCATATATGTCTATTGGGGTCTTACAATAGTTTTATCCAAACAAGTGTTGCATGACTGAATGTATCATCCAATTCACCTAACAAATATGCAAAACACCACCATCTTGTGTAGTTATATAGAAACAGATACAGCAGATTCTATAGCAGACATATTTAAAGGGTTTCCTAAAAATATTAAAAAGAAAAAGAGAATGACATTAGATTCAGATACTAAGGTGAAATCTGAGCATACGAGATGCACATCACCTAAGATATTAAACTTTATAGTGACCAACCACAAGACAAAAAAAATTGTCAATAAGATAATAGGATAACAAAAGCATGAGAATATCATGGGCATTCAAGTACCACAAGTCAAAGTTTTTAACCAATTTTTTTTTTGGAGTACAACGGAAACCTGCATATATGGCTCCCAAAATTACACAACATGAGCAAAGAAACACATAAGAACGAAAATAGGAAAACATGCAGGGTATGTCTTTATTTAGAAAACATAACCAGAGGATGCAAATATTGTCTTTATTGGCATGACACAACATACAAGCTTAAGGGAAGTAGCAACTCATGAAATACCAGAATGTGAGTGCAAAAACAAATTATATGCCACAAATGATGTGGCAGATTGTTTCAATAGAAAAACTACTAAATATAGTAAGCTCAAAATTTATAGAAGTTAGCAATCAGTCATCTGCAACCTATAGCTTATAGCTTGTGACATCAACAGAAAGTAGCCATCAAAAATTTAGAAAAGCACATTCAAAAAAATTGACTCCGCTCTGACATTTAGCTACCAGGGACCCTTAAAGGCATGATAAATTGTCGTAATATCATAAGGAACCAGAACAAACAAGAAATTGTTTGGTAAAAGAAAGGCCACTACATCACCCCACCACCAGCAACACCAAACAGGCAAACAAACAAAAAGACACAGAATTTATAAAGATCAGCTTAATTATACAAAAATTGAAGCACTTAACATAAGTTATCATCGATTATGCAGCAAACAATCGTAGGAGAAGAAAATATAGTGGACATGATTGCAAATGTTCTGAATTCTAACAGCACAAAAACTCATGGAAAAATTTGAACAAAAAGGTTCCATTCCGATGAAACTGCTAGATTTGGCATATAACATCACAAACAATATCATTAAGGTGACTTGAAATCATAAAATAAGCAAGTTAAAAAAAATGGGAATTTGAAAATACAGCACCTTGTTCTCAGAGCCCAGCAAGATCAACAAAATTCCTATTTGTAAAAGTGTAATAGAAGATGACAGAATTTCTTTTTCTTTTATTGCTCAGTATAGTCTACTAAGGAATCCATAATTGAACTAATTAGAGAAATAAATTGCATGATGAAAGATCTGAGAACCCAGGTCTAGGGAACAGAGACTCCTACCTCGCGGCCACTCAGAGATTATTCTTTCTTTGAGCATGGCAACCGTGGAGGAGGAAGAATACCGGATCGGACCGATGTCCGATCCATCATAGAGTCGGAATTTAAGCTCGACCAGATCCTCTTCCGGCATTTGATCTCCTCAACCCCTTCCCAAACTCCGAGCTACCACCGATCACCAAAAACCCAAGCCAAAGATCACGAAATAAACGCCTCCAATTCCTCTTCTCCAGCGAATTAGGAGCTCACCCAACTAGCAAAACCCAATCAATTCAAAGGAGACATCAAACAGATCAGTTGAACCCAAAAGGAAACGGAAAAACGAAGAAGAATCGCACCTTCGGTGATGAAATCCAGCGAAGAAGGCGAGATCGGCGGGAGGCGAGTGGATCTTGTGATGGATTGCAGAGAATCGCTGTTATTTTGAAGTGATCACCGGGAATCGGCGAAGGGTGGAGCGGGGCCAATCCGCAAAACCCTAGAACGGATCGTGGGAGATTATATAAAATAATTTGTTGGCTTCGCCAGGGTTAGGGTTCGAGAAAGCGTGGCGGCTCCGTGGGAAGATGGAGGAGAAGAAGAAACGAAGTGAGAACAGAAGTGGGTGTAGGAAAAAGAAGGTCGATTTGTACACGGCAGCGAAAGGAAGGGGAAGCGCGTTGATAGTTTCGGACCCTGCTCTGCTTGACCAAATGATTCCATGAAACACGTGACGCTTGCTCAAAATTTTAGCACATCACTTTTTACTTCCTTTATTTTATTAAAAAATTATTAGTTAAAAATAAAATTTGTGTAGATGAGGGTCCAAGCTTCTTGTTCATGATTTTTTTTTCTAAATATAGGCGCTTCGTACGGATACATCCAATAAAATTAAAAAATAGTTTTATAAAATATTTCGGAATGATAGACTATATAAAAAGCTACTCAGTCCGCAACCTTATTAGCCTCCATAAATATATGCCTAGCTTGAAAAGCCACTTCATCACTTACCATAGCCCAAATATAAAACGCAGTACCATTATTTTGACAAATCACTTCAAATAATTCAGCATTTAGAGCCGTTCACGACTACATAGCTTGCTCATAACTCTTCAACAATACAAAAAGAGCCATTCATCTTTGCACCATGTAAATGTATGGTACATGCCATATTCTAGCATGAAATTTTTCTCTAGGAATCATCTATCTTTATATTAATATATTGGTTTTAGCTTGGTTAAGATGACAAATGGTTAATCCTTTCATATAATTATGATTATTTCTATGCATACTTATGTGCTGTTTTCTTGGGTAAACATACTTATGTATTATGTATTGTTTAACTAAGACGTATAATTTGACTAAGGATTGAAAATAAATGATGTTGGAAGTTGAAGTTTTGAAATTAAATTATTGATTAATAAGGCGAGTTGAGCTTTAGCCTGTTCATGATTGATTTAAATGTGCTAATAATGGTTCGAATTATGGCTTACCCTTAGTAAACTTGTTCAAGTCTTGCATTGCTCAACTTTTCCACATGAATATTAATCTTAGTACATATTGAAAGTTAGCATAAATTTAAACTTCGTTTCGACCTTAGTAATCGATAGATGCACCATAGATTGGTCACAATTATACCTCCTTCGGCTAGAGTACAATTTAAACTCGTAAAAATCTTGTATCTAACCACAATATTACTAAGTTGCTTGCAGTATGTATAAGTTTTCATGCATCATCGAACTTTTGCAAGTTAATGGTAGATGGGTCTCGCACCCTAGTCTTGGTAGAATAATATTTCATAATAACTTCCTTGGACCTGATTTTGAGTATTAGAAATAACTTCAACACATAGAAATTGGTTAATAGCACCAGAGAAAAGGACTAAAAAAAGGTGAGTGGATAAATTCTGTCCACGTAAGACGATAGGGGGGATAGGTAAAGGGGGGCCCAGGGCCCGGCTGCTAACGCTAACATGAGGGCCGACCGGGGCCCTTGGGCTTTGGACAAAAGAGAGACGTAGTGGATGACGTTGATCATGGTGCCCAAGTTGGCTTCCCCTGGGCCTCACGGGTTCTGGCGTGGGATCCACAGTTTGGACGGTCTGGATTCATCAAGATCCAAGGAGTACCCACAAGTTCAGCAAGATTCGAAGAGGACCCATCCTCCGTTGTCCTGTGTTCGGCGAAGCGCATCACGTGGCGGATTTTCTGGCACATTTAGTAAGCTTTGATCAAGACCTTTTAGGATATATATATATATATATATATATAAACTACAACGGGCAATGTGGTGCAATGGTGGAGGGGTAGCTATATAACAGGCCCATAAGATCTCTTCTGAGTGCTAAGCCGCAAAGAAGGTGATTCAGTCTGTCGTCTTATTTGTCTCTTTGAACACGTGCACAGTCTGAAAAGAGCCACAGTCCCAGATTATTGCCATGGGGGATTTTCTTCTATTCTAACTCAATTTGTTATTGCGGATGCAGAGAGCAATCCTTTCGTTCGGATACAGAGATTCTCTCTCTATGTTACTAAAAAAAAGGAAGAAGAAAGCAAAAGAAAATCACAGGTTCAGCATATGAAACCATTTATTTAGAGGTAAAGCTGCAGAATTTAGAAAAGATAAAAATATTCAGAAAAAGCTACACAGAGAAATTAAAATTTATGGTGTAAAAAATGTTAGAAATCACTTGTCATATAAATATCAAGCTTAATTAAGGGGACATATCCGGATGTTGGGGGTTGGTTGTGTGATATTGGGGGCGGTACTCCTGTGCTATTATATAATAGTATACTTATCTAAATATTGTTTGCTTCTCCCTCATTTTATATTGTTTGCATTTAGAGGTGAGGTCAGTATACTAAAAGTGAATCCAAATCTATTTGAAGAGGCCCACAACTGGCCATACTAGATCTACCAAAAAATTACTACAACTTTCATGATACTTTTTTTTTTATTGAGACAATAACATTTAGGATACTTGCTCTCATAAACAACAAGAATTAATAAATAATAGCAACAAGAAATATCGTTAAGAATTTTCAGTGACTTGTGATTAAGCTTTTAGTTATATTGCTTTCGAATATATGGTTGCAACTGATGATGTAGAGCATAGCATGGCATGTACTAGTATGCAAGCCATCAAGATACATTTGGAGATTTCGTGATTATTGGCTTCGCATGGCATATAATTTTTGTTGGAAATTATATTATTGAACACTATTTAGCTTTCATTTAGTATTTTAAACACTTAGGGCTCGTTTGGTTCGCGGGAAAAGAAGGGGGGAAAGTGTGGTCAACGGGAAAGTAATGAGATGCCTCTTGTTTGGTTGGAGTTTTCAAAGGAGAGAGAAGGGAAAGTTGTATTCCCATGGGAATGTGATTCCCACATTTCATGGGAAAGTCTTTCCCATGAGAAACATGGGAAAGTTACTTTCCCATGAGGCGGGAATCACTCCATCTTTACTTTTTCCCAAAAAGTCCCTTCCGCATTAAAGAAGTATTAAAGAGGCATTAAAAACCTAATTTTTATTAAGGACATAATAGGAATTATATATAACTTTCCTAGGAAAGTGGATGGCCAACCAAACATAAGCATCTTGGAAATTTGTCACTTTCCCATGGTCAACCAAACATGCCAAAAGTACTTTCCTAGGCATCCTCTTCCTAGGAATTTGTTTCCCAGAAATCATATTCCTAGGAAGGAAAATGCTTCCCGCGAACCAAACGAGCCCTTAGGGCCTGTTTGGATGATTAGCCAAAAAATTCTATGGGGTTTATAGGTTGGACCAGTACAACGAACAAAATTATAGGATTATAGGCTAGGTTAGACTTGTATTCATAAATACCCATAAGTAGCTTTAAAGTAGATTGGTCCGACCTAGATTTTTTTTTCTCTCTCTCTATGGGATTTGGGCCGGTTCACTTCAAAGCTATTTTTGAATATTTATAAATATAGGCCTAGCTCAGCTTGTAATCATATAATTTTTCCCGTTGTATTGGCTCAACCATAAATCCTATAGAATTTTCAACCCTACAGCCTTTGTTCATAGCTTTAAATATTTTTAGTAGGAAGAATGGAGCCTCCTCTTTTCACTATCCCTGTAATATTCTTTATAAGCGATGTAGTTTTGATCACCTCTAAATGCTAAATGCTAGATTATTTGAAACTATTTGTCAACAAAATATCACTATGCTTTGTGTAGCTTTTTTCCTTGAAGGATTAGGATGGGAAAAAATCCATCCAAAATTGAGACAGGGGTGGGATTCAAACCTACAACCTTGGTGCCCAATCCTTAATGACAAATGTTTTTGCCAACAACACTAATAAGAACTCTTTGAAAGAAAAATTATTAATATTTTTAAAGAATTGTGATGGGTAAAAGCCTAGTCAAAGATTGTAACAAGTGCCAAATCAAACTCAACATTCTTGTATTGTTACATAAGAAAAATTTACCAACCTAGCTAGTTGGTACTTTGGAAATCTAACAAAACCCTTAATTATTTTCCATCCTAATATTACATAAAAGCAGTTATATTTTCCAATTTTCAATTCCTGGGATAACTTTAAGTAATTTTCTTGTTTAAAAGTTTTAAACTACTTCCATATGAAAGGACTCTATACTCCAGTATTATTGGTCTCCCAGGAATCCTGGAGAAAGCTCTCCTTGAGCTGGAATTTCTAGAGTTTCCCATCCTACAAAATCAAATATATAATAATTCATCAATTATAAAAAATTAAATATTTTAGAAATATTATATGTTGAATAAATTTATAAAAAGTTAATATATGTATTAAGAATATAATATCCATAATTTTTAATGTGAGGAGTTTTTTTTTTCCTAATATCTTGCGAGCTAATTCTTATTTTTCTATCGTTATTCGTTTTCACTCCAAACAGCAACCCATCCCATTCCTCAGGACGACTTCAACCAAAATCAAACCCTCGATTTTTTGTTCAAGTGGCAAGAGGTAATACCATCAAAAGTATAGCTTCAACTCTACCCTAGCATTTAACTCCATTTTAAAGAGTCCATATTTTTGAAAAGTTTCACTAACTCAAAATTTCACAAAGAGAAGTTTCCACACCAGCTGATAAAAGAAGTGCTATGTAGATTTATGTGCTTAGGCCAGTCGTTCACTCAATAGTTTAAGCTTTTAGGTTGTAGGTTCATGATAAGTGGTATTAGAGCCAGCTTAATATGATATAGGCTTCTCACTATAGGATACTTTGTATCGCAGAGAGCTGTGCATCATCATATAGTCGCCACATCATCTATCTCGGAAATGAACAGCTACATTGTTCATATCTAAAATAGAAAGCATCGCAGCATGGGCCTTACTGCAAAATGCTGCATATTCTTGGATGATCGCTATTAGAAGATGGACAATTATCAAACAACATGTATCGTATATGCACTATGAATTATTTTGTTTGATGGTTATCCATCTCTAAATAACAATCATCTATTTCACCAAAAAAAAAAATAACAATCATCCATAGATGTACAGTACTTTACAGTGTATGAGCTGCACTGCGGATAATCCGTGCTTGGATTCGGTAGGGCTGAGGAGGACTTGGGCATGGGCGGGCGGAGATTGTCGTGCTCCCACGTAACATAATAGATCTTGACGTTTTAATAAATCTTAAACGAAATATTTCGTATCGATAAAAATCCTACTCTATCCTTAGTGTCGGGAGACCAAGGACGATCGAGAGAGAATGGAGATCGTGTGGCAAACCCCGGCAAACCCACCGGAGCCCCATGACTACATCATCCGCAACGGTAAAACCCTAAACCCTAAGTCTCTCTGCGCCAAAAACAAAAAACCTTAGATCTCTCTCACGCACCATTGATCAAATTCGTCCCCGCAGGGAGGCGGTTCGTGAGGCCCTACCACTTCGAGTTCATCTCCCACGTAATGAATGATTCCATCCCCCTTACCTCCGTCCCTCTTCCAGCGGTTCACCTCCCCGTCGCCTCTTATTCCAACTCCCACTGAAATCTCCGGTGGATTTGATGTCGAAAACCGTCTTAATGCTTGTAGGTGAAGAACAGATGGGCGGGCAAAACCATCGTCGATCTCTTCACCGAGGAGTTCAAGGGACGACCTCGAGACTACTACGTATGAATCCCTCCATCCCTTTTCCTTCTCCCTCTGCAGTATGTAGTCGTCCGACATACATCCACCACTAAAGATTCGATCTTTTTGAGATTTGATGCTTCTGTCTAGTAATAATAGATTCATGTTTTTGTAAATTCCCTCTCAGTATTTAGTCTTCCAAGTTACACTCAGTACTAAAAATTTATTTATTTATTTTATCTTCGACGCGCCTGAGTAGGAAAGATTAAATTTTTATGCTATCTGCAGCCAGACATTTAAGTTATGATTTGTGTGAAAATAATTTTTAATAGGGTAAAAGACATGTAAAGAAGTTCTGCTTTCAGATGTAAAAAATTTGATAGATCTCTGACTAAATATTGGCACAATCTGTAGATTGGTTTGCTTGAAAGAAAGAAAAGAATATTAAGAAGCGTCTAATTAAAAGAAATGCATAATAGTGCTGAGAGGAAATATGAATTATACCCAGGCATGTTGTTGAAGGAATTTCATGTCCTTTGCATCCTTCGGTGCTCCAAGACCAAATTTTTTTAAATTGCCTACGACTGCTTTCCTTCCAACAAAACTGCTTGCACTTGGTTCCAAGTTTTTAGTTTGCCATGTAATTTAAGCATTATCATTGCATTTTTTTTAGGTGCATATGAAGCTCTCTAAGGTCTAACTGTCAGATAATGGGACATTTATATTTTATGGATGCAAACATGTATCATAGAGAGCATCACCACTGTCAATGTTTTGCTCTTTCTTTTCCCTTAAATTCCCGTATTATCCGATCTGAATTGAATATTGGTTTCACTAGGTCAAAGCCGTCAATTCTGGAAGGATCCAAGTGGATGGAGAATTAGTTCATGCATCATATGTCGTCCGGTCATCACAAAAGATAAGCCACTTTGTGCACCGGTTTGTTTTACTAAGTCTGCCTTTAATCTTCATTGCATATGAATTAACCCATCGAATCAGCATTTGATTTACTTTACCTTCCCATCGTTTTGCTTTTATATTCTCCATAAGGCACCATTCCTTAGTACATACCTAATTCATGGTTGTAAGGTTCAAGAGATGGCACATTCAATACAAAGAGTTGAAAAATAAGGTGTTGTTTGGCATCAATTTCATTTTTGTTATTTTCAAGAATAGAATTTTTATTGCTATTTTATTTCTAAATTTTTAAAAGTATATATATATATATATATGTTTGGTATAGTCATTTACTTTTAAAAACATAAATATGATGTGGCGGCCGAGGCGGTCATCGTAGTGGCAAAGATAGTGGAGGCTGCAGTGGTGGCGGTGGGGGGCACCAATAATGTGGCGGCGGCGGCGATGATGGTGGTGGTGTGGTAGATGCCATGGTAACCGTGTTTTCGTGGTGGAAGTGATGTGGTGGCAGTGGCGGCAGTGATGATAGTGGAGATGAAGGTGGTAACGGAAGCAATAATGGTGGTGGAAATATTGGCAGTGATGGTGATGGTAGTGGAGATGACGGCGGCGATGGTGGTAGCACCGCTAGCAATAGTGGAGGAGGTGGTGGTGGTGGTGAAAGACAAAAGTTTCTGTATTTGAAAAAATTGATAACAAGAATTTTTTACTTTATTTTTTTCTAGAAACAATGAAATGATTTTGAAAAATAGAAAATAAAAACAATAACATCAAATATGTTTTTTAATTTTAGTTTATATGATTTTGTTTTTAAATAAAAAATAAGAAGCAAAAGCGATGCTAAAGAGGCCCCGAGCAATTTTTTTCCAATCATTTAGCTGTGGCCTCTTAGTATGCATCATGTGCAATAATTGGACCTTCCGTTTCTAGAATAACAAAGATGCATTTATGTTGCAGTTAATGCGGTTATGTAGAAAAAATTGCTGGATATTGTGCCCCATGTTCATGGTTTTCCCAAGTTATTCTAATCACAGACCATATTTTATGCTCTCGTCAATTATTTTGTCTTAGTGTTTTATTTATTTTTTGTGTCGATGCTTCTGTATTTCTTGTTTACTCATAATCCAATAACAAATTTGATTCCAACATGCCAAGGATTTGAAAATAACACTCAAAATTTTAACATGAAATTATTTGTTAGGCATGAACCGCCAGTCTTGACTGAAGATGTGCTGATCCTGCAGAATGAAGCTGACGTATTAACTGTTTGCAAGCCAGCATCTGTTCCAGTACGTCAGTTGGACTACCTACCATTAAAATGCTTCGGTCCATGCAATGAAGTTGCATTACAATAGGATTTGCATTCTGAGCATCTCTTCTTTAACAAAATTTATTTGGGGATGTTTTCTGATCTTATATACTTGCTATTTAGTTAGTTATGCATGTCCTAGTTATTCCATAGCATGGAAGGCATGCGGGATTTTTTGTTCATATCTAATATATTTCAACATTTTCATTAGACATCATTGATCACAGAAATCATATCCTCACCAGAAGAGCTAAGTTAACACAAGATAACATTAGCATTTGAACAAATAAGCACTCTCAATGGGATGCTTATATCATGTTTGTGTAAAAAATCCTGCTGTAAGCTAACATGATATATATGTGGTCGATTCAACGATTTGATCTCAAATACCAATTCATTAGATGGGAGAAAAAGTCAGATGTTTGAGATAAAGGGCAAAAGTTTGAGTCCACTTGGCATAAAGGATATTTGAATTTTTGGATTCTTCTAACGTTTGTGATTGCTTGTTAGGGTGATGGGTTGACATAAGCTACCTTAGACTTTCAGAGTATTGCGTTTCATTCTTTGCTAGGTGGTTGTTGCTGCCTGCTAGGCATACTGGTACTTTGTTGCAAAGGTGTTGTTGACATGTCTCTATGACAATACCTCATCTTTGTGGATTGATCTCCATTGATCTGCCTATTCAAATCATGATAGAGAGAGAGAGAGAGAGAAACAATGGATGTGTATCTATGACAAGGGAATTTGTGTAAAAATCCCAATAAAAAATCCTTTTACATAAGAGTGAAGTTCTTTGCACAATGGAAGACAGTTCTTTCAAGATATTGATATCGTTATATATGTAACTATTGAGTTTGAATGTCATAGGGTGTAGCTTGGTCACTGGATGCAATTAACTTGTGTGGCTATGTTATATTGTGACTTTGAAGGGTTACCTTTTTGTTGATTTACTTTCTTTTTTTATTTTTAAAGCCTGTTCATTCACTGTGGGAATTATTTTTTTTGGTAAAACTTGGATGCTTTTTCGTGTGTTTTGATCCTCAGTCATATTTTGCTCTGTTTAAATTAGAGAAACTTAAATTTCTGAATTTTCTTTTTTTTTAGTGATTTAAAATATCAATTTCTGTCTCTTATTATATGTAGGTACATCCATGTGGCCAGTATCGTAAGAACACTGTTGTTGGCATTCTACAGGCTGAACATGGCTTGGCACCTTTATTTCGTATCCTACTTATTTGGACACATACTTTAAATCAATCTATTAATAGAGTTGTTATCTTTCTTCTACACTTGTATATTCATTTGTGGATAATGCTATTACTTCTGAACCATTTTCCTGTTTGCTCAGGTCAGGAAGCCTTTTCCTTGACTATTAACTTATTCCGACAGCGGTACATCGACTAGATCGTCTTGTTTCTGGTCTTCTTATCTTTGCCAAAAATGCGGATAAAGCGGAGCAGTTTAGGCAACAGGTATTATGAATACTTCTACTGCTTTCTCAGTGATAACATATTGTGAGAAAAAAGGTACAGTTTTCAATTTAACCATGATATTATATTCAAGCAATTCAAAGAGGTTATTGATGGTCTTATTTCTCGTGTGCTCTTTGTTTGTTGCCTATATGCTATATTGGATGATTAACTTTTTAGCAATCAATCAGAAGCTGATGGCATAACTATAATTAGAGAAATCATTTCAAAATTTTCTCCTATATAATCATATTCATGAAGGATGTAATCTCCATCTCAAATATGTTTTGGGCAGGAGTGTCTGTACACAAAGAAAACCATAAATGATATTAACTGTCAAGTTATTGTTTAACCTTTGATCTGGGACTAATTTATTTGTTAATTGTCCTCTTCCTATCCATTATCTCTAACAAATCTACTTTCTATCCTTCCTATTTTAATATTTGTTTTAATTGATTTACTTAATTTATTAAAGGAGTGTACAACTAAAGGCTGATGCATCCTGAGAAATGTTGCCTAAACTGGAACCTCAATTGGACCTGAAGCAGTTGGGTTTCTCCAATTTTCTCTATGATTCAGCTTTTCATGTTTAATATGTATTTAGTTTCTCTTTCATCGAGGATCTTAATTTTTTTTGTTGTTTATTATCTTTTCAACTGTCTGACCATTTGAACCTGTGGGTATGACAGAACTCCAAACCAGCCACATTTGTGGTTCAGTTACTAACCCATTTTAGAAAATGATACTTTTTCTGACTAAAAGAATACAGTTACTTAATGGTTTGAATTTATATTGATTTAATGGTTTAATTGTATAAATTTATTTCTATATCTGGTTCGTCTTTAGGAATGCTTATTTGTCAATAATACTTATCAAGGTTTTACCTCCAGGAATATGTGAGTGATGCTTATTGAACCAAGATATAAGATCCATTTGTAGCTTGATTTTCTTTCTAGAATTGGTTGATAACTATTATAAATTCTCCACCTTTCTCGTCTAGAATTGGGACTTGTATTGGTGGTTTTATACATAAATTTAACAAAAGTAACATGTTGTATTTTAGAACTTTTCTCATCTTCTGCTTCCACTTGTTCCTCTGCAAGTGTCATTGTGCTGAATGTGAACAGTCTGCAAATAGGTTTTAGATTCTTTAAATTTGACATATATCATATATTTTGACAAAGATGTTGTTTTTGAAATTTTCACCTGCCTTGGTTCTTATTCCATGCTTGTAACACATGATGGACCTTTTTTTTATGGGTGATATTTCATATGCAAGCATTGTACTAAGGAAACATAAATACTAAATATGGAAGATTAAGTTTTCCTTCTGCTATTCAAATTGTTCTGAATATGCAGCCATACAAATCTAGGGGCTGATTGGAAGCGTGGATTTCTTATGGATTGATAACTTATGTCTGGCATTTGTCACCATCTTAAAGAGATCAGAGAGATAATAGTCAGAGGATGCCACACTTGTGAGCCCATAATTTTTGATATAATGGAATCCATCTGAAACCTGATTTTCAGGATCCCTAAAATTTAGAGATTTGAGAGCCCCAAGGTTTTACAATGGGGGGAACAAGCTCTATTCATCCTGCTATGCTATTTCCACTCTTAACTATAAAGGGACTATTTGATGTATTACCATTGCAGGCATTGAAATACCCCTTAGGTCTTCTTATCTAGCTCGATATGATGCCTGTCAAGTGTATTGTGCGAATGAAATCTTACAAACTGCATGCATGCACATGTTAATATGTGTATGTATTGTTCATGACCATCTTGAATCCTAGTAATTGTCGGCATGAAATTCGAAAGCTAGTTCTACTTTCTAACTTTCTTTTGTAGCATTACTAACTGTATCTTAAACTTAATAACTATAGTTCCAAAATTGCCTTTGATATGCTTTGATTCTTTTTATTGTTTGGAAGTTAATTGGTCCTTTTAGTACCAAGGAAAGTTGCACTTGCTGCAGATTGAGGCTGGGTTGCTGCAAAAAGAATACATTGCCAAGGTTGTTGGGATATTTCCTGAGGGAGAGGTATTTAGATGCTTTTGAAATCAAAATTAGATGCCACTTTTTGTATTTTTGGTCTCGTTTGAACACCTTATCTTTTGAATAACTTTTTGAATACAATATTATGCCCCTCTTAGTAGCTAGCATGATTTAGTGATGGATTGTTTCTCTTGTGATGCCCTTTCCATGTTTTATGCAAGAATTTGACACCTTATGAACAAAAAAAAATAATCTTGCATGAAAGTTCTGTCTAAACCAGAACAGCTTTATTGTATGTTAAAACATTGTAACATCATCTGTCATATCTTTAATATTTAACTCCAACTATAGGAGGCTTAGTCAGCTAATCTAACATTACATGAAATCATTGGCTAAAAATAATGCTGTGGTTTCAATCTATGTTCACCTGCTTCATTGGGTATTTATTTCAAGCATCTATTATTATCAACAGAGAGGAAGCCTATGCATGTTTTGTGTAATTTCTGAGGTAGAATTAGTTGAGAAGTCAATCCAGTGACAAACAACAATTGGATGGGATATCTAAATACTAATTTTGAAAAAAAAAGAACAGGCCAACTCTCTCTTTGCTGTTTTCATGTGCCAATTCTCCTGCAATAAGAGACTCTTTGTATGATCCTACAATATGATTAACTCAACAAGCTTCACTTTCATGTTAGGGCTCCATGATGTATAAGGAGGTCTTAATAATTGCATAAGCCCAAAAAAGATCAATTAATATTCTAGAAATATTTATCTTGCTACCTGCAGATGCAACAAGCTGCTGAATTCTGACAGCTTGTTTGGAGTTGAGGCTGCACATACATTAGTGTAGGATTGTGTGCCGAGCGGATGTGTTTTTGTTTATGAAGCTTGAACTTGAAAATAGATTCTTTTTATTTGCACACTCATTCCATTAGGATCTACTGATCAGAATGTGTATTGAATTGTTGACTCTTTAATCAAAATGCATGCTGTTCAGATAATATAGCAAGCATGTTCAGATTACGCAGCAAGTGTGGCCGTTATCATCTTCCCCTTTCTCTTCTGGATGTTAAAATTCTGAGAGAAATATAGTATTTGTAGAAATTCTCAAAGAAACTTCTTCAGGAAGTTGAAAGTAGCTGACAGTTCACAACTAAAGGCAACCTTGATGGATACAATATAATCAATTGCTCATTTAAACAACTTAAAATTTTCCTTTTCAGCAAGTTGTTGATGCAAATGTGAACTATAATGCACGGGAAGGAAGGAGCTCTGTGGAGGTATGCTAGTTTATTTTTCCACTGCATTTCATATATTTTGATGTTTGCTTACTTCATAGAGGTAGGAGGAGCATTTGCTTTTAGAACTATGACAAGCTCTGCGGAGCAAGCAATCTTGTTTGTTTACACTGTCTTGCACATGTATAGTTTGTCTTCAGCTAGTATGTCTAAAATGCATGCCCATAATGCATATTCATTTACTTGCCTTAAACATTCGTAGTGTCTGTTTTGTACTGTTTTCTGTATATTTTTCATAAGAAAGGTGGAGAAGATAATTTATAAGAGCCTTTACTCCTCATTATGCATTTATGCGGCAGTTAGATTTTACGTTTTATTTATTATGTTAGTGGACCTCTTTTACTTCATTGTAATGCATGTGCTTGTTATTATGTGATATATCTACTTGCCTCACCTTCTTTTAGATCAGTTAATCTGTATTTCTGATATTTTGTTGTTAATTATGCGCATATAATCCATCTGTTATTTATTTCTGAACATAACTGACAAACCTTAACCAGCAATCCATCCTTGCCATCTAGAAGCTATTTATGTGAGCAATATCTGTATGTGACATCCAGAACAATTGTCACTTTTCAATAGTTAAGACTCCTTAAATCTGGTTGGGAACTGATGTTGCTCATGTTATCCCAATTCGTAGATGAAAGTGGAAGGTTGGCATCCTATATAAAGGACAAACTAAAAATGAACACTGATTTACTTGCTTTTAGATGTTCTATACTTGGTCTTGTGAGGTGCCATTATGCCAATCGACTGCCTATTTACTTGCTTAAGTTTTGTGCTTGTTGAGGGCATCTAAGATTAATTCTACTCGTCATTTCTATATTGATGTTGAATCTAAAATTTAAATGCCTTCTTATATTACCTTTCATGTTTGGCATATTTTAGATAAAATAATTCTATAGGTTCATTTTATGTATTCATAATCATCATTTAGTGTCTGACTTTTTTCTTTGTTAGGTTGATGTAAACATGCAATGTCAGAAACTCTCATCAAGTTTCATTATCAGATTTGTAAGAGATAATCCCTGTACTTCTCCACGCAGGTTGGTGATCAGAGCATAGGTAAACATTTGAAAGGAAAGCCTGCATGCACAAAGTTCACTAGGATAAGCACCAATGGAAATTATAGTGTTGTTTTATGCAAACCTGTCACTGGGCGTACTCATCAGGTAATAGGACATTGTGTTTCACAAGCTGCTTAAATATTTAGTAATTTTAAGTTAATTCTATTCATTGTAAAAAATTGGGAATCCTTCTGGCATGTACACATTACTCAAAACTGCATGGGTTTTCTAAAGATTGCACATCTTTCCTTTTCTTTCGTCAGGGCTGACAGACATCTCTTAATTTCATGGACATTGTCATTTTCTCTTCATCACAAAAATATCCAGAACTGGTTTCACTTTTGCTATCTAAAATTTCCTTCAGACTTGACCTTCTGTACTTCAGTTCGAACTATCTAAAATTGCCTCATTCAATTTATTTTGTTAGCTCAGCACCGTATAGGACTTACAAGGTACTCCAGCTGATGTTTTGTGATACATGAAGCATGAGTTTATATTTGAAGAATATAAAATCTCACACAAATTACAAAAGGAGAAATATTTATGAACTTTGGAACATGGCATCATGATTTCTTGGTTACTGCCTCTAGTTAACCTACAAATACGCATCATGCTGCATAAAAATGATGTCAGTCTTCTTGTTGCTGTTTAACAAAGCTTAGATTTTAATGTTTTAATATATGAATTAATCTTTATATTATTTATTTCTAATTTCGTATGTGACCTATGTATAATCTAGCTATTAGATTAGAAATATTCGTGGCTTGATTAACAATTGCTTACAATATTTATGCAAGTTTTAAGTTCTTGATACTAGTATCTATACCAGTAAGGTAACAATACACACCACTCCGTTCTGAATGGACACACGGTAAGGTAGTTGTTGGTGTCAGCACAGATATCAGAATCTTTTTTTTCTGTACCACTAATAAAGGGCACCTCAGGTAACGGCCCGGTATGGTATGGACCAATATGATACAATACTTCAATCCTAATATGTGTATGTACACGTGTGCGAGTGCATGCGTGTGTGTCCACTTCTTGTTATCTGTTTAAAAAGAGTAGATATTGGAAATTACATTGTTGTTGAGTTATTGTATTAAATACTAAGTAATGTTTATGTACATTCAAAATCAAGCAGATACGTGTACATCTACAATATACAGGCCATCCCATAGCCAATGACATGCTATATCTCTCTGAGGATGTTGCTCGTTCTCCTGGAAGAAGTGCTGATAGAGCTGCCTCAGACATGTATGAGCCACCAGAGACTGATTCATCCAATAATGATCATTATGCTAAAGATAATGCTACACATTCTGATGAAGAGTTCAGCATTGATCCCATGTGTACTAACTGTCCGAATTTGGCTCCTAAAGGGTAAGACACTAGTGGTTCTTATTAATTGCGACACACGTACGGCTTCTATACCATGAGAATTATGGTCCCTGTTCTACCTTTTTATTCTTTGATCAACAAAATCACGCCATAATAGAGCTTCAATATCATGAGATATGGCCTTCTTTCTACCTTATTTTTGTTTCTTTGACCAACAAAATAACTCCACTTTTTTACCAGACTGACATCTGTATGAGAAAATCTACATGCTAGAGCTCTTTTATTTTTTTTAAAAAAAGATTTTGTGTGAATGTATTGATGCTATAAACTCGTAGCATCTTGTAGAAATGGCTAATATGCCACATCTTTCTTTTTGAACCAGAGAATGGATACTATAGTTATTGGAAATTATTTTTTTTAGATTCAAGAATCATGGTCCATTTTGACTCCTTGTATGTTAAGATTGCAACTTGAATATGATTAGTTGATATGTATAACGTTAGTCTTTGTCAAGTGACTACTGTATTCTAGTAAACTAAAATTATAGGGATGATTGTGCTTGTTGGGATGTTGAAACTTTTAGTCCTAATGAATTTGCTAGTATCAAGGATGTCGTAATCTCCTTATTACTCAATAAAAGTGGCTGAACAACCCAGAAATTTCCAAATATTCAACTGATTTCTGTTATATTCTGATTGTTAAGACGAATCCCATTCTTGATGAATTTTATTGATACTGCAAGTTTTGCTGAAATAACTTGTATAAAGAATGTTTCACTAAGTCTTATGTGTCTTATAGTCATACAAACTCAACCTGTATTAACAATCATGATATTTGTTTGCGTGTCTCTGTGTGACTTGACAAAAGTAAGAAAGTAATGGAGACTTCCAAGGGTATTTATGCAAAAATCTGATACAGAAAAGGGTAAAATTCTGAAATTTGTCGCCAAGCGGTGAAACAGGTTTCTAGCTGTCAGAAGGTTTCCTTCTTACAAAATATAAGGTGACTGTTTCTTACCTAGAAATCATTTCTGTAGAAACGGAATATGACATCAAAACAGATTAAGCTACAAGACTGAAAATGGAGCCACAACCAACAAATTGACCTCCTGTTACACTGTTAGCTTTGTACCTGTAAAGCAAAGGCATTGTCTTTTGACTGACAACCAATGTTAGTCAGCTGCAATGTTAACTAGACAACAACTTTGGCCTCCTAAATGTATCTTTGGTCAATCAAGCAGATAACCTCTCACCAGCATGCACAAGATGAACAAGATAATCATCCACATACCTATTTTTGATGTTAGCTTTCCGAGTATTTCCATATTTGTGTATTTGCCCCCCTCATCCTCTATTAGCTCTCTGTTCTAACAGTTTCTTATGTCAATCTCCATTGTTACTTATTTTGCAGTTATGATGGTGATGATGAGGGTCTATGGCTGCGCTGCGTGCAATACTCAGGACCTGGTTGGAGTTATGAATGCCCCTATCCTGACTGGGCCTGTCTTGGTGGATCACTGGGAAAGAAAATCAAACCATAGTTTGTCTCATTACATTTTTGATTTTAGCCCATTGCTGCTTGATACCGGAAAATTCTTCAGATGTTTCAGTGGGCCAAAGTGCTATGAGTGCTCTGATCTTATAAATGATCTGCATCGAGGTTATTAACCTGTGAATTTCGTTGTCATTCACCATCAGATTTAGTCCCGAAACCTTCAAGATCTTCATTTTATGTGAAAATAATGCTTAGGGGATCAAATCTGTGCACATATGGTGGCAGCTGGTGGCGCGCTTTTCTGACTTACAGGACTTCAGCAAGATTTATGATTGTTGCTTCTAACTTATGGTAGCATAGAAGATTATATAAAAGGTTGTTTATATGTACCATATGTACTAATTGTTTTCTTTTTCTGTTATGTTCTTATTTATTCTAATAAATTCGTAGATTATTATCTAACAGCACAAGTTGGTCTGTCAAAATGTCATTATTTTTTTTGAAGCACAAGCATGCGTGCATGCATGTGTTTGTGCAGTTTGGTACAAGCATGCCCCCAAGTTGGACATAAAGCTTTGGATAAGTGGGCCTTCTGTCGAGTTCTAGTATGTGAAAGTATACTTTTTTTTTATTAATTAACTTGCATCTCTTGATTCTCTCTCTCTAAGACTAATAAGAGAATGCACTTGTGATGAACTTCATGGCTCTTATTTGTCATGCATTGTTTCATGCTATTCGAACTTTTCATTTTTGACTATTTTGATGCGCAGGTTGGGAGATTTCCTAGTTACATAATTTTTGGTATCTAAGCAATTTAGAGAAAGTAGATTAATTCAGCAGCTTTTTTTCATTGATATTGGATCTCCATCATATGGCCAATAAAGGTGAATTAATGAAGGGTTTATCGAAATGAAAATCAGTGATCCGTGATATATAAAATGATTAGAAGCTAACAAACATGAATATCTGATATCTTTTACTTAAGTATCAAACAAAAGTAATGCCGATAATTTAAATAGTATGATATCATGTTTTAGTTTGATCTATAGTTTAGAAATATCAATTGAAATTTAATTTGCATATCCTTTAAAATGCCTAGATCAAGATAAATAGTTTGGAAGTACAAATTAAATAGTTTGGTTGCGATCTTATTTGTGTGAAGCGGAATGCAAATTAGCTGGGGTTGGATTGAGGATGAGCAAGTTTTTCTAGGGGACAGCCTTTATGCCTTCTGTTCAAATTATCTAACATTGAATTAGCCCATTTGCATCCTTAAATAAGAGAGGTGGGTTGTTATTTAGGGAATGCCCGTTATGAAAAATTGAGATATTTCATTTTTTTTGTGAAATTACTAATAATTATTTTGTAATGTGGGCTATGCGATTGTGCAATGAGATCCCTAGAAGATTTTTGGAAATCATGCAAGAAAAATTTGGCTTTGAGTAGAATTTTTTCTAATTCATGTTTGCACTTCTTTCTTGTCTTTCATTTCTCTATTTTTTTTAACCAAACAAACATATCCTAAATTATTAACCTTTAAAAAATTGTCAATAAAGAAACAAAATCATTATTTTTAAATCTAAAACTTCCAAATTCAGCTTCATCAATTTTAAATTTCACTGAAATCCATGAAAACATGGAATATTGTGGCTCACAAACGCAAGGTCTCTTGAATAGATGGTAGTAGCACTGCTTTGCCACCTCTCACCAATTACATGACATGTCTTAATGCTACTATATGCTTGTTGCTATACTTCCAAATAATTGGAGTTTCTTCTGATCAATTCCTTCCCAATAGGATATGGCTTTATGAATTGGCATGTCTTCGTCCGAATAACCCATGAAGCGAGTCTACCAACCACATCGAATGCATGAGATGAATTATATCGAGACCAAAGTTGAAAGCGCATGATCTCGATCACCTCGCACAATCTGTGGCATATTTATCATAGATGTTACCCACACCATCTTAGAAAGCAGCATCTTATCTTAATGAAGATGACCAAGTTATCATTGTACGAAAAGAACACATGCAAATCAATCATGCATAGATGTCGCAAACTCGATCGACACTAACTATTGTGTTTTATTTTGTTTGCCTTTGTTGATGTCATGCTTGAAGGCTTTCTCCTGCCTTTGTAGGAATCCATCATGATGGTTGGTGGCACTTCGCAAGCTCAGAAAGGTCACCCTCTAAAACCATCTTTGCAAGCTAATGTAATTAATTCTTGGGCCATAACCCAAGAGTGCTCCTTTCTTAGTCTCACAACTAATCTATTGTGTCATCTATGGCTTCCACATGGATGTCTCTTCTCTTGCCTTAATGCTAAGGAACCAAATCCAGCATCCTAATGAAGGGGAGAGCCTACACAATGCTGGCAGTCGGCAGCCATTTGATTCGATCGCCGGCCTCATCATGTCCCCATGATTATGGCATGAAGCCCAACCTTGATCTCATGACAACATATGGCACAAACATATTTTTATACAGATATTTGGGATAACAGATTGAAATTAAAATTGAAAACCATGTCATACAGATATTTAGTTTGACTGTCATTTTACATTCAGCACACACATATTTTTATATTTTTATCTTCAATAGATATGCTCTCATATATATTTAAATATAAACCGGATCGAATACGAATGTATATCAAAATCAGCACACAGAGATAAAAAATTTGAGTCTTCATGAACTAAAAGTAAATATAGGTTACCCTAGGGAGCTCACCTCGAATTCTCTCTCTTTTTTTTACAAATATTTTCTATTAGATAACTAGCCCAGGAAAGTATAGTATGATATCAAAACACAAGAATGTATGTACCTCCCCACTGGACCAATGGTTTCAAGCTTGGGACAAGTATTTGATATACAATAAAGCAAGCAACACCCAATGGAGACTTAGGAAACTACACCCCCATGACCACATGCAGCCCCACTTTAATGGTTTTCCTTCTCATAGCTAGAAGTGGAACGAAGGTGGCGACACCATTCTTACTTGCATCAAAAGCTTGGCTGCCATGGCGCCCACTTGGTACCTTAAAAAAAATGGAAAGGTTGACACTCTCTCCTGCAATACCCTAACATCACCTAAATTCGAAATGGCAAAAGCTTCAGAGAATGAAGAGATTGAGGTGAGTTAGGTTAGCAGTCAACGGGAACAACGTCAGCCTTGGGGGGATGCTGTCATGTCCATCTGCCTCTTTTATATATATATATATATATATATATATATATATATATATATATATTTGATGGCTCGTTATTACATTCAAAGCTTAATGGTTTTTTGGGGTGCAACGATGATTAAAAGAAAGAAGGGGTTGGGTTTGCATGCCCACCACCCCAACACGCGGGAGACCAGCAAACAAAACGTTCTGACACAACTGTGTCTTTTTCTCCATTCTCTATATGATGTAATTATTATTTTACAAGCGTCCTGCCACCCATATTTTGTGGTGATCTACTTTGTCCTTCTCCCCACCTGGTCCTCAAAAGCTGTGTCCAACGAGCCACTGTAGCTAACCCTACAGTTTGTAACATATTTGTCGAAGTGTAAACTTAAAAAAAAAAAGAAAAAAAAGAGAAGCATATTAATTTGTGAAAGCAGAACAGCCTGGTATGGCCAGGGTGCCATGCTTCTTTTCCACACTTAAAAGCATTGCTAGTTTAGCTGCTAGCTAGCAAGAACTTGTGCTTTCTTTGATGAAACAAGGATGTCTAATTCAATAAAATTATTTCTTTAGCTACAATTGAAATTATTTCTGCATTATAAGATATGTTGATACTTGTGATAATTCGAAATATTGAAATATCATTCAATTGGCTGGCAAATGTTGTGATCATTAACTGACTAGCTCTTTAGAAATTAAGATCATTTAAATACTAGTTATTTGTTCTTTTTATTATATGATAGTATTCATTTCTTAATTTAATTCTTGAAAATAAAAATTTTATTTTCTGCACCAGAAGTGCAAATAAGTCGAGCATCTGATTTTTGCTTGCAAATAAAAAAAAAAAAAAAGGGATATGCCTAGTTTCATCTGATATTTTAGAAGGAAGGCGATCGGGGTGCAAAGCGTCCACTTATACGAGCAATGTCATTCGAAAGAGTATATTTTAATTAATTTTTGATTATTTTAGTATAAGTAACTTTTGTATTAATAATTTTGAAAGAATAAAAGAAATGATATGAAAAGAAGGGAATGATCCGTACCGCCGCCCGTGCCGGGTGACCTGCCAGATCCTATGTCTGTTTTGTATTCGCGGAAATGTCACCGGCCATCTCGCCTCGGAAAACACCACAGTGGAAGGTACGCTGCATGCGCTTGTTTCCTCCCTCCCACCTCGCTTTATTCTCGTGGCTGCCCTGCCTCTTTTTCTCTCCCTTGGCCTCCGTGTGGAGTGGACTCAAGTCCAAAGTCACCACCTTTTCCTCTCCCATCACCAACCACACATCAACTGATCCCAACTCCTGATCCAATGGCCGCACCACCATCATTGGGACAGGATCATGGGGATGAGAGATGTCTCACTGCCACTGCAAAAGGATATATAACAAGTTCGAAAGATAACGTTATAGCAAGAAAAAAAAAAAACTAAAGAATTAATGTATATATAGTTAGGCAGGGCAAAGCTTCTAACCGCACCACACCCATACACTTCATCTTGGCAGCTGCAGAAAGCAATGTTTTTAGTTGAATACATACATCATGAAATGTAGGAGAGAAGTAATTTGTGTCTAGCCAGGTGTCTGTTAACCCTAGGATGGAATATTATTTTAATGTTCTATGATCTTGTATGTAGAGTTGCTTTTATGTGGTAAATTTGGTTGTGTTCTCTCGGGTGTCAGAGAAAAAGAGATGACAGGAAGGAGAAGAAACAAACACGTGGTTTTTCCACAAGAACAGACACTACTGATTGTGTTCTCCTTTGCTTGATATTTTATATGTCATTTACCTGGTCAGGGTTGAGGTATGTAGGTTAGAGATGTTCTTCTAGAGGATGACTCTACAACGGTCATTGGATGGCTAGCTTCTACATGATTCAGATGGGGTCAGCGACTACCACCCGTTGGTGAGGGACATTCGGGCCATGGTGGGGGATGGAATGATTATTCAGCCGAGACATGTGTTCAGAGAGGCAAATGCAGCTGCGGATTGGGTGTCGTCCTTTGTCGCCAACCATTCCAGAGACCTCTTATGGATGGGAGAGGCGGAGTTGCCTAGTGCCCTCCGTGATATTTTATTTTTTGATTTTTTTGGCTGTATGCATATACGTTATGTATGATTCTTTCATTTTAGCAAAAGAAAATAATAAATAAAAAAAAGCTTTATTTACCTACTAAAGCAGGTGGAGTTCTACTCTTCATTTTTATCAAATAATAAATGCATCAAGACAATATCAGATAATAACCATTATAACATACTAATATTTATTTTGTGAATGAAATTAAATTTATCTATATATATACCATATAGCATAAGTCATTTTTATACATATCGAGGCTTCCCTAATCGTCTCAAAACCTTTAGGAGTTTTATAACAGAAGTAGAGTGTGTGTGTGTGTGTGTGAAGAGGAAATGGGCAATTGATAAGTTTTACGTGGATGGTGTGCACGGGAACCGGGTCTTTTGTCCCCCTTGAATTGGCCCACCGTCTTTGCGCGGCGCCCTGCTCACACGTGCCGCATTCTACGCCGACACCATCATTCCCCTGCCTCCCACGTGCCCCCACCCCTCCATCCCCCCACCCTCACTCTTCTTTCTCCTCTCCCACGCGCGAAGGCAGGCCATCTCCTCCTCCTCTTTCTTTTTTTTGGACCCCCCCCCCCAGGGTGGTCTGAGATCCGGGTTCTGACGGACCGCTCTCCAGCGGGTCCCACCCACGCGGCCGAACCAGACATTTGACCACGGTCCAGACTCGTACCAACATTCCATGCATCAACCAACCAACCAAACCACTATCTGACCTTCTTCTGAAAGAGAGAGAGAGAGAGAAGAGATTAACTACAAGTATAAAGAAAAAAAAAATGAAGACACTTATATAGATGAGGTCTTTGTGCCAAGAATAAATTACATCAATATTTTTTTTAACATAGTTATTCTTAGCATAAGCAGGTTCCATGTTCAAAGTTACGTAAGCCTTAGATACGATCAAATAAAGCGCCATGCAGCCTTGGTTGATATCATAAGGGAGATGCTGGTATTTGTTCTCGAGGAACCTCATACAGTAACATAGCAAATATCTTGCATGATATAGAGGATAGGAGGGTGCAATGATCACATCCTGCACGTCCATCACCTACAACTTGCGACTGTAGAGAATTTATGCTCGTATGATATTGCGACTTTGGTCGAATATAGTATCTCCCCCTAACTAAGTAGAGGACAGAGAAAGAAGGTTCTATCTAATCGAATCAAATAACATAGCAAGGAGAAGATCTGATATATGAGAACTTGGGAAAGTGGATAACTTGGCATCACCTTTTTGTTCTTTTTAAATTTTTCTGGCAATAGATAAACCTGGCATCACTTTGAATCCTCATACAACTGGGGTGGCGAGAAAAGTCCATTCAGAACGGATAAACACAAGTTCGTTTCCTCCATCTACAGATACCCAATGGATAAAAGAATGAAAGGACGAAAAAGTGTCGCAGAAAAAAAAAAATAATCAAATACTATCAGAGCACTAGATAAGAAAGAGGAAGACAGAGAGAGGAAAAAAAAAAGTGATATCGTGCGGGCATCTTTTAGCCCCGGTACGCTGCTAACGTACTCATTTGGGTTCGGGTCACCGAACCGGTGAACAGTAGACCCACCCGACAACAAGGACGGAGACAGCCGCTATTGCCCAACACACTCTTCTGACAAAGCCTGCACACTTTGTCTCTCCCTCATATACTTTATTTCTTTCATATATATATATATATATATATATATATATATATTATATTTCTTTTACTATTTCGGTTCGTATAATAATAAAGTACTCTACGAGAACATTAGAATAAAAACAGATTATCCCCATAAAGCAGCCACCTTAAAGACCGTTATTCACAGTTAGATCAACTAGCTATTCCCTAGTTTATTCCGGAATAATTTTGTTGGTGAATAATATAAGAATTAAAAAAATGTCATATATATATATATATATATATATATATATATATAACATGTTATTTTCATTATATAATAGTTATTATGGAGTCGTGAGAAGGGTCATTATATGATATTTTTAAGCTAATACAAGATCAAACACGTCAGCAAGTCATGTAGCATAGGAAAAATTCAATGAAACCTTTAAAAAAGCGACAGCAACGTACACTACTCTATTATTATTATTATGGTAAGTCCCTCCCTGCTTGGTCTCCCTCCTTTCCCCTCTCGCTGCATGCACTGACGAGACGATGACCCCCTAACCCAAATCTCTCCCTCTCTCTGTCTCCGAACTTCCTATTCTACCCTCCTCTTTCTTTCTTTACTCTAAGAACACTCCCTCCTTCCCTATATATAAGTTCCCCTGGCTCCCCTCCTTGACACCCAATCCGAAAGAGCTCAGCTTCTCAGTGGTAGAAGTAAGGAGATATCTATATCTATATATAGATAATATAGCAAGAAGAAGAAGAGAGAATGCAGTACCAGGCAGCGGCGGAGTCGTGGGGGGCGTACGCGTCGCTGGGGGGGCGAATGGATCCATTGGAGAGGGTGGAGCGGCTGGCGGCGGAGAGCGCGGTGGTGATCTTTAGCGTGAGCACTTGCTGCATGTGCCACGCCGTGAAGCGGCTCTTCCGCGGCATGGGGGTGAGCCCCACGGTGTACGAGCTCGACGAGGATCCCCGCGGAAAGGACATGGAGCGCGCCCTCGCCCGCCTCCTCGGCGCCGCCGGGGGGCCACCCGCCGTCCCCGTCGTCTTCATCGGCGGCAAGCTCGTCGGGGCCATGGACCGGGTCATGGCCTCGCACATCAATGGCACCCTCGTCCCCCTCCTCAAAGAGGCCGGCGCCCTCTGGCTCTAACAACAACTTGATCGATTATATAACATATCATACTACTATAGAGAGAGTGAGTGAAAGAGAGAGAGAGAAAGAGAGAATTAAAAGAGAGGTATATATAGGAGGTTTTAGAGGGTGAGAGAAAGAAAGAGAGAAGGAGAGAGAGGAGGGTTTCGTTTTATTCTTCCTCCGTTTTGGGTACAGAAATGATCAGTGGGTGTTGGAATTAGCTAGGCTGGCTTTTCTTTAATTTGTTTTTAACTTTGATCTTGGGTTTTATCTTTCAATGAAGGGAATGGGGGAAGGTCTTGGTGTTTGGTGTTGGGTTTTAGTGCTTTTTCTGTAATCTGCTTTCTATGATATGTATAGAAAGATCCCAAAAAAAAGCCAAAAGAAAAAAAAAAGAATGCTTGTTTTCTTTCTTTAGTGTGGGCTTTGAGTCTTGTTGGCACTGTGTGCTTCTAATTCTTCAATTTTTATTCTAATTAATTGTTGTCCGTACTGCTATGCACTACTAATTAATGATACTACTGAATCCCTACTCTCTTTTTTTTTTGTATTTTTATGAAGTGTTTCTTACATTCTCTCTCTCTCTCGAGAGAGAGAGAGAAGTGGGTTGTTTTCTTCAGTGCGTTTAGATGCATTGTGCAAAGCTCTCTTTTCCATGCTCTTTTACTACTACTACTTTACTGCTACTGGATGAGCTACTGCTTGTCTTTATCTCACATTCCAAGTGCTTTAGCTTCCATTCTTGTGGTTTTCTTCCGTTCTGTCTCTCGGAGCGTTCAAGAGGGAATCAATTTAGTTCTCAAGAAGAATGCAGTATTTTCCACGTAAATGCGATGCTGAGAAGAGAGAGTGTTTAATTACTTGTTTTTACAGAGAAGTTACTGGATAACAGATATTTATGATGTGTTACACATATTGACTTCATAAGATATAAAAATAAAAATAATTTTTTTTGCTCAAAATAAAAATAAAATTTCCAAATGGTGCAGGGTCCACCATAGAGTGCTATTAAGCCTCTATGGTGCACGGGTCCACCCTAAAGTCCACCATTAAGAGAGAGATAGCCACTAAATAAGAAGGTTCCAAAATGCATGCACTGTATCATACCTAGTACACACGTGCCGTTTGATAGTGGTTAATATGGCTTGCATGCCATAGAGGATCCTAGTTGTCTCAAATAGCCTTCATCCCAACTTCATATTTCTTCCAAGGAAAAAAAAAAAAACAATCTTCTCTGGGTCATAATATTTTATAGTCATGCAACGCGTTTGGCTCGCCAAAATGGAAAAAAAAAAGTGTAGTCATAAAAAAAATAAAAAAATATTTTTTATTTGGTTGGAGTTTTCAAAAAAAAAAAAAAAGCATTTTCATGTGAATAAGATTTTCTTACTTTTTAACTAGTTGAAAATTAATTTTTTTAAAAAAATTATGCTTAAAACATCAAAATCTATAAATAATATTTTTTATTAAAAATAATAAATATTTTACATAATTTTTTTAGAAAAATAGATGCTCTATAAACTAATACCAAAATTATTTTTATAGATATTATATTTTTAAAAATCAGTTTTATAGAAAAAATATTTTCACCAGAATTTTTTTTAGCGGAGCCCTTGAGCTCCTGGGTGGATTGGCTTTTTGATGCCACGTTAATCCCGCATGGTGACGGTGCATTGGGCTGTTCTCCGGGTGGACTTGCCACGTCAGCGACGCTATCAGTACGAGACCGCCGTGGTGCCGACAGCACTGTCGATCAGCGCAAATGAGACCGCGCCACGCGTCCGGCAGCCGTGCCCCGTCGCACGCGCGATTCCGTCGCCCCCTCGGTCGGTCGACACGTGCAGCGGGGCGGCCGAGACCTTGTCCTCCTTTTCCTCTATTTTAACATTATTTCTCTTTCTCTTGGAAAACCTTATTTCTTTTCAACAAGAAGCATGGTGCTACAGTAGCCTGAGACTTTGTGTCACACTTCATCACTGTACCCTGTCTCATATTCTTATAAACAGTTCTTTTACATTTTTTTTTTTAATGAAATCCAAGAGGCATATGTTGGAAAAAAAACTAATTGCAAAGGGAATGTCATGATCATGCTACTACTTGTATTGCACCTAAACCTGATCATCAAAGATTATACTGTTGGTCCAAAACTTTTTAAGGCTGCCACTTGTTGTTTAGAGGCTAACAATGACTTGCTACTCACAATTTGAAGGTGATTCAACTCTAGCTAATTAAACCCTTTTCATCTTAAATTAAGGCCCAGAGGCTAGCATATACGGTACAAGTGAACAAATAATACAAAGGATGTAAGCATGGATCAAGTAAATAGATATATATTTTTGGTAGGTCCAATAGATCATACATTTCTAAAATGAATACATGTAATAAAATCAGAAAACAAAAAATAATTTATGAGGAAAGGAATGTTCTTGTAGTTGTCCCAAAGAAAGTCACCAAAGTGCTGATCAATAAAGAGTAATCCAGCCAGCTGCCCTGCTTGGCTCTCTGTAGACATAAACTGCCTAGAATACTATGCAATTCCTTATCATTCTGAAGATGTCAATCAAGCAACAGCGGATGCCCACAATGAAAATATTCACCATACAATGTAGCATCAATCAACATAGCAAAATAATAAAGAATTAAAAGATGGAATATCTCTCCATGTGGTATCCCCCCTTCTTTGCGCCAGAACAAGGCTCGACTACTTCCCCTGATACCTATGGAACAAGTTAAGAGATGCACAGAACCAGAAAAGCATTAAGTATATCTGCAAATATATATCACAAAACTGAACCAAGTTATCAAATTATTTCATCTTCTACTCCAATGAAGAAGATAAGCAAGGCTCGTAGAAATTTATGGAGATCATGAATTGTGGTAAAGGAAGGATGCCTCCATACTATCACCAGTCCCCTGTTTCTTACCATATCTATTTGCCATCAACAATTAAAATAACTCCCCTTCACTGCATCTAATAAACCATCGATCAAACATATGTCATAAGATCAAGAGCTTTCCGGCAGCTCCATTTTCCTTCAGAATCCTTCTCACAGTTTTCAGTATGATAACATCTACGAATTGTTTTTTTTTTGCTAATGACATCTACGAATTGTTTGCTCAGACACTCGGAGCATGAGGCTTTTACTAGTATATAAAGACAACTATTTGAAAAGGGTTGCATGCAGATATCTAAAAGTCATGCAAGTTATAATTAAAAAAAAAAAGTCACTCTTACAAGAGGTTACAACCACTTGGCAGGACAAAGACATGCAATCCCCTAAACTAAAAAATTCGTCTCCAAAGTCACATATTTGAACAAACAAAAAAAAAAGGATCATAGGACAACATCGATGTGCATTCAAGTTATTGGACACATGACCTTGGAGTTGATGCCATTGTTGCAATAATGGTGACACTATGTCTTACAGTGCAAACTTTGTCATGTTGCCACTAGTTTTCTTCTCTTCAAACTCCAACAGAATCTTCTTGTAATCGCTGCCTTCTAAGATATGTCAAACAAAGCTGCGTGAAAGGGCAAACAAGTCTATCCATCTCAATGAGGAGTCAACATCCATATCCAAAATTCCTTCCCCTTTGTTTTATGTTCTGGTGACATCAAATGATGGGTTCCCCAAGTCTTACTGCCTTTCTCCTTGAGTTTAATTGTTCCTTTTCCTTTGTTCTTTGTGACAATTCCTTGCAAAAATTGATTTATTTGGTGGCTGGCTTTGTTTCTTGGACTACCATCCTTGATGGTTGTTTCATGGTACTGCCATGTTTTTTTTTTTTGGGTACAAATGGCTGCTCACACTACTCTAACATAAGTGCAGCCAATAGAATCAAGAATAAAAAAATGATAGAGCAATGGAGGAGCAACCCCCTGGTGTATCTAGAGAACCTCTTCGGAGTGCTTAGCAGCATAGGCGGCGACCCAGTCAGCGGCTCTGTTCGCCTTGTAGTACATATGTACGGCCTAGAAGGCGCTACAGGCCCCCACCATCTAACGGATATTGCAGAGCAGAGGGTTTCCAGCTCTCCTCCGCCGCTCATCCCATATCCAGTCGATTACCATTACTGAGTTCTCAAGGAGAATATGCTCAACCCTCAAGCACCCATCTCGTATAGGTGATATCCTTTAAAGGTACTATCTTAGTTTGGTGGTAGGATTTTCCTGTTGCTTGTGAACTTTTCTTTATGGTAAACAGGGACGACAAGCTTCAGCATCTAAAGAATTTACAATAAGAACTATCAGCTAATACAATTGAAAGAAACTAGAAGGCAATGGTGCCTTAGCTGCCAGCTGATCCATGGCTGATTTCCTTTACTATAAATATGGGTTGCATGCATGGAACGATTCAAGCTATGTTTCAAATATCCTTTAATAAGAGGGGATTAAGGTGGATTAGGCACAGTTGCTAGCATGTTATTTAAGATGGGTTTGGAATTAAACTCGATATATATGATCTGAGTCAATAAAAATACAATGTCACATATATATAAAAATATGTGATCTTAATTTTCATTCAATTTCCTACTCCCTCCTGCCATATGAGACATTGAAGATGCACATATATCCAATTTATAGAAATTTGGATTGCCAAGTGTTCAACCCAAAACCCAACTCAATCTACAATCTCCTCGATGTTTTCTAACTCAAGCCCAATCCATACTGCAAATTCAGTTGCGCGGGTATGAGTTAGATCTACCAGCATTGCCCCCTCAAATGCAGATGACTTGTTTCATAACATCCATCTCAAATTCCATGACCGTGATCGAAAACTACCGCCTTATGTTTTACTGAACAATAGCATCACACTCTATTGCTACAATGGTTTATTCATTAGCAGTTCCTGACAATAAAAAGATATACAACCATGGGAGAAAAAGTTTCACCCCTTCCTCTGGCCATAAGATCACATAGGCGATACACCAGGACCGGTGCATCCATCTTCATTGACCACTCTGTCAGAAGTTCTTCAAATGTTCAAATGTTTAACATAAAATATACACATATGAGTCATATAAGTTTCAAGCACAAGGTGTATAAACCAGTGAAACAAAGCTTTACAGTAGTCAGAATAAAACTCCTGATCCAATTAAGCAGCCATCGCAAGCAGGACTCTTAAGGAACTCATTCATTGTAAAAGTTATGGCCTAGATATCTGGGGTGGCGTCACAGGAACTGAGGAATGGTTGAAGAGGTTGGCACCCTCTGGTGATTGGAAACCCTGAAATGGATTTTGTAAACCTGGGAAAGGAGGCGAGTTTATCATTGCAAATCCTGGAAAAGGAGGCGGTCTTTGTGGAGGAAGGGCAGAGCCATAGCTATATGGCACGCCAGTCATTGACCCAGCAACCTGCATGAACTGTGTAGCTGGTGGTGGTATCGCCATCGGCGGCGTTGGTGGAAGCATTTGAGGCTGATGGGTGGAGCCTGGATATGCCAATGGTGATGATGATGGCTGGGGCAGTGTTGGCTGGTAAAGTGTATCAGGATGTGGGAATGGCGGAAGGGAAGGCTGAGAATGGGGTGGAATGTAAGGTGAGGTAACATTTTCCAGCCTAGGCCTTTTCCTGTCGCCAGAAGAGGAATCTTCCTTCGCAGCTGGACCAATGACGCCTTCAGATGCCAGAGAAGAAAGGACAAAGCTAAGCATCTGGGCAGAGGAGGTTGAAGCCACCAACTTTGCTGCTACAGCAGCAGCTGCTGTTTTCTGCTGCTCTTCTTCGGTGCGGGGAGCCTTATCATTGAAATGCTCCTGATGGTTGTATCTTACAGGAGCTGATTGCTCTCTATCTCCAGTGCTAGATGGAGCTTCTGCGGTGTAACTGGGAGGGGCTTCAGATGCTTCCCTCAACCTCTGCTCAGGTGGCATTTTCCCGAGGTTGCCACTTAGTGATTGCTGGCAGATGCTGCCTACTTGCTCGTATCGAGATTGAGTAATCTGATAACCAAGTGGAGAACTCATCAGTGTAAGAGCAACAACAAGATATTGGACATCGTGTTGATATTTCTTAAGCTTGTAAAGCATCAAAGCATATCTAATCTGCCCTGGAAATTCCTATTCACACAGATTCTTCATATTAGATGAGAAATATGGACAAATTTCAAATTCAAGAGCAATGCTTCATTCACACTTGAATAATTAATTATCACAACCCAGCTTGGTAATCAGAAAGTTTTTGATATATTGTGGGAACATGACTACCACCAAATATTGACAAATTCTCATTTCATACAGTCCCGGATGATTTTATGAGTCCACCAGCATTCCTAGAAGCCTATACATCAGCACACAAGTTCAAAAGAATTTTTTCAACCATTAAAGTTGATCCTGTGTTGCACAGTTCTATGGCTCTACCATCCTGATCAGTACTCCATTGTTCTGTTCTCTATTAGTACAATCCACAGAATTATCTCAGAGGGAGTTTTCTAACCATTCCTAAACTACCAATTTCTCAACATTCTGATCTCTCTCATGCATCTTTTTTTTGAGTAAACACTGTTTTCTCCTATACTAAGACCTGGACGACAACACGAAAAAATTTCTGGCCTTTTATATAATAATGTCAAGATCCAAAAAAAAAAAAAATCTCTAACTGTTACAGCTGCACTACTAATTTTGAATTCAAACATTCAACTTTTGCCCTATTTATTCACAGACTGTCATTCCAGTACCTTACTATACCTAGTTCGCTATGAATTTTATATCGTCTCATCATCATCAATGGTACATGAACAATCATTTACATCAGGCCACCTCAATATTTGATGACATGTGATCTGTTGCAAGATAGAAGCAATAAGGGCTTAAGCCTGATGTTTGCTAGACAACATGAAAAAATCATGTAATATTACTAAAGACGCCTAATATAAGTACAAATTTTCACTTTATATATTAAACCGGAAACCAATTGAGGTAGTTTCTACTTTCTACCATCTTTAGTGCAGACCTCTAATACTTTTGCAGCATATACAATATGTTTATGAAGTTTCTAAACACAATAAATTTCCAATGTGAACCAACATACTTTTAGAGGGTGCCACCTGGTTAAGTTAGTAAGGTCACTAGGTGTTAGATATCAGTGACAAAAATTAGATATCAGCCTCCCTCCAATTTTACCAGACTTCATTCCATCCTAGCTCTCTCTATCAAAACAGGGAGAAAAAAAACACGAAGAAGAAGAAGAATAAAGAAAGAAACGAGAGGTTTTCAGCATAGAGTGATGGGCAAAAAGTTCCAGCAAAAAAGGCTACTGCCATGTATATGCATTGATCCACCTTTAACCTTTTGGAACCAGAAAATCCATTCAAAATCTCATAATTTTAATACAAAAAGCAATAAAAGAAATGCAACCCCCCCCCCCCCCCCAAAAAAAAAAAAAAAAAAAAAAAAATCAACTCAACCCACTGCCTTCTCTCCTGTTCCTCTTATCCTTTTCTTCTTTTTTTTTTTTTTCTAATTTTTCTGCTTCCTTTGACCTCCTTTCTTTTCGGATGAAATTCTTCCTTATGCCCCGTTTAAGTAATTTTTACGAACTTACATCTCACTTTCCTAAAGTAAGCAAGGTGCGCATGACACCTGAAACCTCCTACCATGATCACTTTTAGGGCCAAACTGCCACAGCTTTTACTATTTTGGCGTAATTGGATGTACCAAACTGAGGTTAAACTGAAAATCAGCACCTACAGGTCTGACAACAAAAGCAAGTGAGATGTGGGAGCAAAATTTTACACCTATAGACACTTCACCGTTTTGACTTTGGCCAGAAAATATATGACGCCAAGGTTGAACAAGGAAAAAGAAGAAAAAGAAAACAAGGAAAAGAAATGAAAAAGAAGAGAAATAAAAAAGAAAGAGAGAAAAGAGTTGCCCCTCCATTAAGCCTACTAGAAGATAAAGAGAACAGCAGCATAACAAGAAAAAGAAACCCCAAAAAAAAATTGAAACTAGGTTTATAAAGTGATTAAGAGGTATCTAAATCATGCAACTTAAAAAGAATTAGATACTAAAATCCACTTATTTGGTGGTTATGCATATATAAACACACAGGTTGATTTGTTGGCCATTTGACAAAGTAATATGTTGCATAATTGACACTGCCGTCCAATGGCAATAAAATATATTTGATCAAAATGAAGACAGCGCTGGAAAGTAGGTGGGGTATAATGTCCTAGAGATGGTGCAGCATCCTGATAGCCACCAGGGCTCTACCTCCACAAGTATTTCTGAACACCTTCATCATATTAATAAGAGATCTCATTCCTGACATTCCTTCACATGAATTTAAAGTGAAGAATGCCACATTTAAACATGGTCATACTTAAGCAATGTATTTTAAAAAGCAAGATAAAGTGCACAGAGGTTCTGGTATCTGTCTAGCTATAACTGATTTTATGATTAATATATTATACAATAAATGCTTGGTAGAAGTCATATTGACACAACCAGCAGATCCATGAAAAAGAATGATAATCATTCAAAAGTATACGTATCATATAACCAAATTTTAGACATAAAATTTCCTTGAAAACCCAGCAGAAAAGATGGATATGACCAAAACAAAAAATAATACAGTACCTTAAGTTGATTACGGACTTGTTCAAGCTTGAACTCCTGTCAATCAAGCCAAATTTCTTAATTTAACCAAAAGAGGAAAACAGGAAAATAAAAATAAAAAACTAACTGCATGCAATCTTAAAATGTTCAAGTCTCTCAAGTCAATGAAACCATTAGTTGGCACACCTGCTCATGAATTGCCTCTCTTAAATGGGACACCAATGTTATTCTGGATGATTCAAGTGCTTTCAGTTGTTCTATGCATTCTCTCAGCATGCTGAGCTGCTCTTCTAACTCCTCTAAGACTCTAGATCCACTGAGACTCCCTATTGATCCATGAATAAAAGAATTTCCAAACATAAATAAATAAGAAATAAAAATAAGTATCAAATACAATGACATATAGTCAAGAGACGTCGAGGTTACTTCAACTCAGTTATACTAAGTCAGTAAACTAATAAAGATCACACTGCCAAGAAGCAGCATTAAAAGAAAAATATATTTCAAAATACAAGATTAGTGACGAACAATTCTCCTACTAATTGACATAAATGAAATGCATTTGAGGAGCATGTTTGATGAAAAATTATAAAAACGCTTGTAGTCCTTTATATGTCATTTAGGAAAAAAGGGTATGCACTTCAATGAAAGAATATGAGACAAAAAATTATAAGGAAGATAAAAAAACTTAACAATTAGTAAGATATTGGCTCAAAACTTATCATGATCATGACTCCTATGAAAAATAGCTATCAACAAGACATGCAGTTAATATGGCCATTCTTGAAACAATGATATATAAAGTGGAGAAGCAACATTACTATAAAACTTAATTTACCTAACTTAAAATCACTTCCAATTTCCTTCTCCACCTTTTCAACACAACTAATAGCAGTTTGACATTTTCCAAATAAAGCTTCCTCATCCACAGGACCATCATATAAATGTTCGTAATCTGAAATGAGCTTTTCCAGTATACCATCACCACCACGTCGTTTCTGCTATTGCCACAGAAGAAAACAAATTGAATTAGTTTAACCTAACGTTGCAGGAAGGCATGCCCATATCATTGCTCACTCATTTAACATAAAGGTTGATGGATTTTCTTACCAACTTGTAATTAGTAAAATTTTCATTTCTATTTCTACCCTCCGGGTTCCTCCCCAAAAGCTCGTCCTTGAGAATTTTTCCCCGAGAACCAAAAACTTTACGTTCTTCCCATATGTTAACCTGAACAGAGAACAGAGTATAATAAGAAGGGAAAGAAGAATTACAGTTGATCCAACAGCTTCAAAATAGATGGAAACAAGCTAAGGTTCAACTCCAGCTACAAAATATGGAAATATATTCAGATAGGAAAATTCTTAATACCTTAAGAATTTCTTTAAGTAAACATATGCAGCCATTCATATCCCCTTACAAGATTAGAATTGTTATTTTGTGAAAATGCAAATCCAAAACACTAGACTATCACTCTAGTCAATGATATATTTAGGTGTTATTTGGCATCACTTTCATTCTTCTTATTTCTAGAAATAAAAAATAAAAATTTTATTTCTATTTTATTTTAAATTTTTAAAAACATAAATAAGTTTGGTGTAGTCAATTATTTTTAAAATATAAATCTGATGGTGATGGCCCAGGTGGTGATAGTGGTGGCGGAGATAATAGAGGTCGTAGTGGTGGTGGTGATAGCAGTAGTAGCAATGGTGGAGGCAGTGACTATGTGGTGCGATAGAGATCAGTGATGATGGTGGCATGGTTTTAAGGTAATGGGGGTAGTTGCAGCAATAGTTGTCATGGTGGCAATGGCGGTGGCGGTGGCAGTGGCAGTCGTGGTAGTAGAGAGAATGAGAACATCAATGATGGTGGAAACAACAGTGTCTGTGATGACCAAAGTTTTCCATACCAGTGTATACTTATCATACCTTACTGTACCGATACACGGTATAAAGGGTGTACCGATACTCGGTACGCCAAACCGAATATCATATTGGATGTACCAATATTGTAATAAGATGGTATCGATATGGGTTCGATACCGAGATGACAAATATTGATGGTTATGGTGGAGATGATGATGCTGCTGGTGACAATGGTGGTAGTGGAGATGAAGGCAGTGGCAAGTGGGAGGGAGAGGGGAAGGAGAAGGAGAGAGGAAAAGAGAGAGAGGGAGGGGAGGGAGAGGGAGAGGAAGGAAGTGAGAGGGAAACAGGGGAGCCATTAGCAGCCTTCTTCCCTCTATCTCGACCTCTCTTCCCCTCCCTCTCCCTCTTTCTCCCTCCCTCCCCTCCCCTCTTTCTATTTTCCTCTCTCTCCTCCCTCTCCCCCTCCCTCTCCGGCACTTTCTTTGTCGGTTAGCCTGGAACAACATGGCACAGTATCATACCATACCATACCGTACCACAGAAAAACCAGTACAGGTCCCAGTATTGGTACAACCAACCTTGCTTTTATCTATATCATCTTCAGAATATGGTGAAGAGATCCTCCTTACTTTGCCAATAGGGTGAGTATGAATTCTAAACATTCACTTATTGGAGACGACAAGTCCTAAGCAAGCCCAATTATGGTGAGAAGTGGGCAAATGTTGGCTAGGGATTTTGCTCATAAGGCACCATGCCATGGATTGGTCCTAGTGAGTAATGAGTAATTGAGTATGGGTAAGATAGATTGCTGCTCATCAATGATAAAATACAATAAGCTTAAGATAACATCAAAAGCAGCCCTAAATAGGTGCTCTTGTGGATTGAGAATTCATAAAGTTGGACCCAAACAATTGGGACAAAGCTTGATCATTATGTTTTATGGTTATCTAGTTTCCAACAATCAATAAAGGCTAGGATATAAACTTGGTCTGCAATCAACACATGCTTTTTTGACTCAACTATTGGTCCACAAGTAAAGATTACTGCTAGAGCAAAAGAATATGAAAAATGACCTGTTCTTGACTGAAGTGTAGTACTACTAATGATGACTGCTATCTCAAATTTATTTAAATGGGCAGAAAATTGTAAAAGTTTATTGATATTTTAGTTTGCCATAGGCAAATGAATATCTTATTCTTTTGCTAGTTCATTGACCGTATGGTTGTTTTTACAGTTATTTTTCTGTTTTCTATCATCTATATACCTGAACACTAAACCCTAAAACTAAATAAGTTTCATTGCAATTCTATTGCAAGGCAAAGAAAAATCAGTTCAAAAAATAATAGAGAGAAACGATGGGGCGATATGATGGCAGGCATGTTTATGTTGGGGCTTATTCCCATGGCTAACCATTTCTATGTTGTGTTTCTTTTTATTAATATAAAAACTGTCACAAAGAGGTGAATATAAGCCTACAAGATTAAGGGTGTCCGCATCAAGTGTAATATGGCTAGCACATGGTTGAATACAGTCCACCATATTATGTATTAATTCAGAAGAGGTCCATGGACTTACTTGGATATAAACATAACCATGAGCTCTATTGGCTGATAAGAAAGAGATGCCAAGTGCCATAATTTACCAATCCAAACCCTAGCCACCCCTATATACTGCTACCTACACATAGTCTGAAGTTCAGAATCATATTTTAAATATGCATCTCTCTTCTCTCCTTCACTCTGTTAGGGATCAACCCTACGATTGCGGAATATAAGAAATAGTAGGAGAAAGAAGAACACGGCAAAAAACAATAGCAAAACGCACAAGACACCCAAGTTTATGTGGTTCGGAGTCCCTTGCTCCTACGTCCACAGCCGCACAGATCAATACTTCACTATATAATCAAAGAAAGTTACAGAGATTCAAGAGAAGAGAACAAACTCTCTTTCTTACAGCAAAACAATCTCTCTCAAGACGAGCAACGCGTCGTCTTCCTGATGCACACAAAGGATCTCCTTTTGGAAACTTCTCGTTGATGAGTTCTAGGGTTTCTCAAGGTTGCCACACACCTCTCGTGTCCCACAAGAAGTCTATATATACCTCCCAATCTCTTACTTTGATTAGGGCTCAAAAAACCTTGGCTTGGACCCGGTTCATAACTCAGCCTCGCGTGAATATCGTGCTCGAGTCGACTCCCGCAAGTCTGCGAGTCGACTCGAAAACAGTCCACAGAAAATGCCTCTCTGTCTGCCTGTGGGAGTCGACTCCTGGAGTTCTCGAGTCGACTCCAACACTGGAGAGTCGACTCCTATGGATCTGGAGTCGACTCCAAGACTGTGCCAAGTCTGCCTGCGTGCCATAGTCGACTCCAAGTCTGCTGGAGCCGACTCCGGACCTTGCTGAGGGTTTCTTTCTTTGCTGATTCAACTCTGAATCTTCTTGAACTCTTTCTGGCTTGTCTTCCCTTGATCCTCCACCACCATAGTGCACATAGGGGTCTTGGAAAAGAGAATGGATCAGGCTCCACAACCTAACAACTCTCCCACTTGGAGACTGATACATCCAATCGTGCATCTATCTGAAAAATAAACAAACTTCCATATCTTGATCTGTATTCTCTGTGCGGCACCTCCATTCAACTAGCTTTGGAGGCCAATTGAGGCCATGCATAGCCTCAATTTCTCTGTAGTGACTGTCTTAGTCAATATATCAGCTGAATTCTTTGCTCCTTGAATCTTCTCAAGTAACAAACTGCCATCTTCTAGCAACTTCTTGATGAAGTGATACCTCAGTTGTATGTGCTTCGTTCTCGCATGAAACATTGGGTTCTTGGCTAAGTGAATAGCACTCTGACTGTCGCAGAATAGTACACTACAGTTCTGTTCTCTGCCCAGCTCTTTCAGAAGGTTCTGCAGCCAAATCATCTCCTTGCTGGCTTCTGTAATGGCAACATATTCTGCCTCTGTTGTCGAAAGAGCAACGATCTTTTGCAGCTGTGAGAACCAGCTCACTGCTGTTCCGCCTATGGTATAAACATACCCTGTGGTGCTTCTTCTAGTGTCAGTATCACCTCCCAGGTCTGCATCCACAAAATCTTGTAGTATTTGACTGCCTTTTCTATAACACAAACCTACATTTCTGGTGCCTTTCAAATATCTTAGGATCCACATTGACAGCCTCCCAATGTTGTCTACCCGGATTAGCCATGTATCTGCTCACAGCTCCCACTGCATGTGCAATGTCGGGTCTCGTGCATATCATAGCATACATCAAGCTGCCTACAGCTGAAGCATATGGTACTCTTGACATCTTCTTCAGCTCCTCATCATCCTTGGATGATTGCTCTTTTGAAAGTTTGAAGTGGCTTGCCAAAGGTGTCTTCACAGGATCTGCATCTGTCATATTGAATCTATTCAGCACTTTATCAATGTAGTTAGCTTGAGAAAGCTTCAGTGTTCCAGCCACCTTATCCCTTTCAATCCTCAGCCCAAGCATCTGTTTTGCTGCACCCATGTCTTTCATTGCAAACTTCCTTGATAGCTCTTTCTTCCATCTTTCAATCTCTTGTAGGTTAGGTCCGGCTATCAACATGTCGTCAACATACAAAAGTAAGATGATAAAACTGCCATCAAGTACCTTAAGATAACAGCAATGATCTTCTTGACATCTTACAAAACCATTGTTGATCATGAATCCATCAAACTTTTTGTACCACAACCTCGGGGCCTGTTTCAAACCATACAAACTTCTCTTCAGTTTGCATACAAGGTTCTCCTTGCTAGGGACTGCAAAGCCGATAGGTTGCTGCATGTAGATGTCTTCATCAATCTCTCCATGGAGAAATGCAGTTGTAACATCCAACTGCTCCAAATACAGATTTTCTGCTGCCACAATACTCAGAATCACTCTGATTGTTGAATATTTGACTACCGGAGAGAAAATCTCAGTGTAGTCGATACCTTCCTTCTGTTGGAAGCCTTTCACAACCAACCTTGCTTTGTACCTCTTGCTGCCATCATGTTCCTCTTTAACTTTGTAGACCCACTTGTTCTGTAAAGCCTTCTTGCCTTCTGGTAGTGAACTGAGCTCCCAAGTTTGATTTCTATCTAAGGACTTCATCTCGTCCTTCATGGCTAACTCCCACTTCACCGAATCTTTGCTTTCCATGGCTTCTTCATAACACTCGAGTTCACCTTCATCCGTCAATAGCAGATAATGTAAAGAGGATGAATATCTATCCGGTTGTCTGGAGATTCTTGTAGATCTTCTCAGCTGCGGTATACTTGGTTGAGGTTGTGCCGCAACAGTTTCTGAATTTTCATGATTTCTCTGAACTCTTTTGACAACGTCTTCTTCTGTAATCTCTTGCAACTCAACTTGCTGTTTTTCCTTGCTTTGCTCCCCTACATTCTCAAGATCTGAAGTATTCTTGTCCTTATAGAGAACTCGCTCATTGAATATCACATCCTTGCTTCTGATGACCTTCTGGTTCTGCGCATCCCAGAACTTGTAACCAAAATCATCTGTACCGTATCCAATGAAGAAACATTTTCTGGACTTTGCATCTAGCTTGTCCCTTTTCTCTGCATTGATGTGCACAAAGGAGACACACCCAAAGACCCTCAAGTGTGACAAATTTACTATTTTTTCTGTCCACTCTTCTTCAGGCAATTTGCAATCTAGGGGAACCGACGGGCCTCTGTTTATTAGATACGCTGCGGTGTTGACTGCCTCAGCCCAAAACATCTTGGGCAAACCAGCATGGATCCTCATACTATTGGCTCTCTCGTTCAGGGTTCTGTTCATTCGCTCAGCCACCCCATTTTGCTGCGGTGTGCTCGGTATTGTCTTCTCCATTCGGATTCCATTCACTGCGCAGAATTCCTTGAACTCACTGCTGTCATACTCACCGCCATTATCAGACCTTAGTCGTTTTATCTTTGCACCAGATTCATTCTCCACCAGACTTTTCCACTTCTTAAAGGTGACAAATACCTCTGATTTGTGCTTCATGAAATAAATCCAAATCTTTCTGGTAGAGTCGTCAATGAACGTGACATAATAGTGTGAGCCTCCAAGAGATGCAACCGGTGAAGGCCCCCACACATCTGTGTGTACAAGCTCTAGCTTTTCTGTCTTCGGTGTTCTTCCACCCTTTGAGAAACTAACATTTTTCTGCTTCCCAAATATGCAGTCTTCACAGAGACCTACATCAACAGTTTTCAGATCTGCTAGCTTGTTCTTCTTCACCATCATCTTCATACCTTTCTCACTCATATGTCCGAGTCTGCGATGCCAAAGACAACTATCTGCACCTGTTTCTGTTAATGCCACCGTATCCTTGGTGTCATTGGTCATGTAGAGAGTCCCCAACTTGTTCCCACGTGCTATCACCATAGCACCTTTGGTAATTTTCCATGAACCACCTACAAAGGTAGTAACATACCCTTCGCTGTCAAGCTGCCCAACAGAAATCAAGTTTCTCTTCAAGCCTGGGACATGCCTCACATTCTTCAGTTTCCATACTGACTGATTCGGCATCCTGATATGAACTTCACCTTTCCCCACAATATCTAAAGGCTCATCATCAGCAAGATAAACCTTTCCGAAGTCTCCTGCAGTGTAATTTAGCATACACTCCTTCCGTGAGGTAGAATGAAACGAAGCTCCAGAGTCTAGTATCCACGATTCCATAGGACTGTCCACGCTAAGAATCAAAGCATCGTTGGCTTCATCTGTGGTTGCATTCACGGATACCTCGTTCTGCCCCTTGCTTGGATTCTTCTTTTTGAGCCAACAATTCTTCCTCGTGTGGCCTATCTTGCCACAATGCCAGCAGCCATCACCTTTCGATCTAGACTTGCTCCTCCTCTTAGACTTTGATCTGCCACGGTTTTCACTGCGTTGCACAGTTCTTCCTCTGCCTTCAGATGTGTTCAGAATCGAACCAGATTTCACACCAGACTCCCTCCTTCTGATATCTTCACTGAGTATCAGATTTCGGACCTCCTCAAACTTCAGTTTGTTTGAGCCGCAGGAGCTGCTTACAGCTGTCACCGTTGCACCCCAACTTTCTGGCAAGGAGGATAGAAGAATTAGGGCACGAACTTCATCCTCAAAACTGATTTCCACCGAACTCAACTGGCTCGTAATCAGATTGAACTCATTGATGTGATCAGTAACAGAGGAACCTTCACTCATCTTCAGATTGAATAAACGGCGCATCAGGTACACCTTGTTGGAGGCCGAAGGTTTTTCATACATATTCGACAGTGCTTTCAGCAAACCTGCTGTTGTCTTCTCTTCCAAAACGTTGAACGCAACGTTTCGAGCCAATGTCAAGCGAACAACTCCCAAAGCCTGACGATCCATTAAATCCCAGTCGGCCTGTGACATATCTATCGGTTTCATACCTTCAAGAGGTAGATGAAGTTTCTTCTGATATAAATAATCTTCGATCTGCATCTTCCAGAAACCAAAGTCTTTGCCGTCAAATCTGTCAATCTTGACCTTACCTTCTTCAGCCGCCATTGCTCCCACTTTTTCCTTTGAACCAGATGGCTCTGATACCAGTTGTTAGGGATCAACCCTACGATTGCGGAATATAAGAAATAGTAGGAGAAAGAAGAACACGGCAAAAAATAATAGCAAAACGCACAAGACACCCAAGTTTATGTGGTTCGGAGTCCCTTGCTCCTATGTCCACAGCCGCACAGATCAATACTTCACTATATAATCAAAGAAAGTTACAGAGATTCAAGAGAAGAGAACAAACTCTCTTTCTTACAGCAAAACAATCTCTCTCAAGACGAGCAACGCGTCGTCTTCCTGATGCACACAAAGGATCTCCTTTTGGAAACTTCTCGTTGATGAGTTCTAGGGTTTCTCAAGGTTGCCACACACCTCTCGTGTCCCACAAGAAGTCTATATATACCTCCCAATCTCTTACTTTGATTAGGGCTCAAAAAACCTTGGCTTGGACCCGGTTCATAACTCAGCCTCGCGTGAATATCGTGCTCGAGTCGACTCCCGCAAGTCTGCGAGTCGACTCGAAAACAGTCCACAGAAAATGCCTCTCTGTCTGCCTGTAGGAGTCGACTCCTGGAGTTCTCGAGTCGACTCCAACACTGGGGAGTCGACTCCTATGGATCTGGAGTCGACTCCAAGACTGTGCCAAGTCTGCCTGCGTGCCAGAGTCGACTCCAAGTCTGCTGGAGCCGACTCCGGACCTTGCTGAGGGTTTCTTTCTTTGCTGATTCAACTCTGAATCTTCTTGAACTCTTTCTGGCTTGTCTTCCCTTGATCCTCCACCACCATAGTGCACATAGGGGTCTTGGAAAAGGGAATGGATCAGGCTCCACAACCCAACACACTCCTCCAAGCTTCCCTCTTATTCCACCACTTCTGTTCTTTATATCCCTTCATTTCATTCCAGTGGCCACGGCAAGACCAAATCTCCTCTCTCCCTTTGTTTCCTTTCTTTGCCCAGCACAGACATGAGGCTTGGTAGAGGTGCACTCTCTCCTTCATGTCATGGTCAGACCTTCAACGTTCAGTTTTCTCCCCTTTAACAGAATCTTGTTCTCCCTTACTACCCATGGATCTTCTTCAGCTTACTGCCAAATGATCTTCTACTTCTCTCTCATCTTCGTCTAGGGCTTGGTGTGCTAATTATATGGAACTCTGATGAGCGCATGACTGCTGCTTATTTAGATCTTCTTTTACTAAAATCCTTGATGGTGTTTCTATTTTTTTGATCAATTACATAACTATTCTTATGCAACTGCAGCTGAAACTTGTTTAATGCTTTTATGCAGACAGTTGAAGGACCTTTTTCTCAGTTTCTACGTGTTTGAATCTACTGATTTGCTTGTGTGTGGGTAATCTTTTGCCTAATATTTGCATGTTAAGAGATGAATCTGCACAAACATAGCACTAATTTCAGCATTTATCACAAATCCTCTGTTTTCCATTGCATAGATGTATGCCACCATGAACTGCTATACTTCTTTACATGTGTACAAGAATCATAAAAGACAAGAAGCTAATAAAAGCCAAAATTATGCAGAGAAATTACAACAGCTTTATTTCTGTCCTAGTTGATCCTGATTCGACATTAGAAGTATATTGATTGTTTCCCAATAACTCAATTTTTTTTCTGTAAATACTGCATACAAGGTACGCGGTACCGATCATACTGGTGGGCACCGGTATCGGTACGGGTCCGGCCCGGTTTCGACCCTGTCGTTTTTTTAAAGTTTAAGGTTTAAACTAGATGATACACCTTATTACTTCTAAATAATTCAAATAATGAGATGAAAAACATAAAATATCTTCAAATTATAATACATCAATTACATACATTTAAAGCACTCTCGGATATCTAAAATTGGATCGAGTAGCGATGCTTCTCGTCGATATCTGGATCATCAGCATAATAAGGAAGCAGATCAACCCATCCTTCTAACCAAGCGGCATTGTAGTCTTACATGCTCCATCCCTGAGAAATGCGCATCGGGTCATAAGAACTCTCAGATCTCTTGCTAAAGCTCTGGCTCTGAGAGGTGTCTTGATAATATGGCTATAGAGGGGCCCATCCGAATATGCCGGCACCAAAATCCGACTCGTAAGACCCTCCAGGCTGCGCAAGATAGTAGCCACCGGAAGATGACTCCAATGCACCATATCCATAGGCTGGCTGAGGCGCGGATAATAGAAAGACTCGAAACTTGATACATCAATAGATTCTACTCCATATGCGAGGTCATCTGCAGCTTGGCGTTCCACCTCCGCTTTCTACTTAGCGGCCCTCTACTTGGTTGCTTTGATCTCAACGAGGTTTTTTCTCATCAGTTGATGGATCTTCGGTGGACACTCCGGGCATGCAGATATCTCACAAAAATTACCGGCTAAATGCTGCTTTAACCTGATTATCCATCCTCCCTTGAAGCACTTGTGGCAATAATTGCACTAAAACTGGTGCCGTTCATTGAGCATCTTCCCATGCTTCCAGCCAATATTACACTCTTGGGGTTGTTCTCTCCTTGATGGCTCCATTTCTATGACCACATTAATTTTTTAAAAATTTTAAATTATTTTTAATTAGAAATTAAATTTTAAAACTTTTATTAAATTATAAATTATATAAATTCTATAAAAATAAGAGTTGATGTCACCATTAACATCGTCCATATATCGACAACATATAAAAAATTCAAGACAAAATGGATATATTACGCATCATTTCCTATATTTTTGCAATTTTTGATTTATTTTTTAAAGCAATTTAAAAGAAATATTAAAAACGAATATGAAGGAAAGAAATCTTACCTTATTTAGCTTTTGCTGGATTTTTCTTGAAGAAAAACGATGCTTTTTGACCCTTCTCAATTTTTTTTACGCCTTTGTCTTTGCCTTTCTCTTCTTTTCCTCTTCCTCTTTCATCTCTGCCTTTCCTTTCACTTTGTTTCTGCCTCTGCCTGATACATCGTTCCGCTTTTATAGCCGAACGCATGCATTGTTGCAGCCATGCTAGACGCTGTGGCACCACCGTATGTGCCACAATGTCTGCCCTCTTCTTTCGGCCAGCGCTATGGCACTTTTGAAAGTGCCACAGCGTATGTTACTTTTGAAAGTGTCGCCTGCCTTCTTCGCTGTGGCACTTTGGAAGGTGCCACAGCACGTGGCACTTTTGAAAGTGCCGCCTGCCCTCTTTGCTGTGGCACTCTTTCTTCATCAAAAGTGCCACAGCGCATGGCACTCTTCTTTATCAAAAGTAACACAATGCGTGGCACTTTTGAAAGTGCCATTCTTGGCGCTGTGGCACTTTCAAAAGTGCAACAGTGCGGGCACTTAGCGCGTGGCTGTAGCCACGCGCTTGATAAATAGGGTTGTATCGGTGCAAACCGATACGACACTCGAACCGATTTCCACTTTGGTACCGGACTGGTGCCTGTCGGTACCGGTCCGGTACAGGCTGAACCGACCGGTACCGGTCGGTTCAGCAGACCTTGACTACATATTTGGTTCCATCCATAAATCCATTTTCTTTCCTATGAGTTCCAGTATCGATAAGAATTCTAGGGGGTCATGAAAGTAAGAGTGGGTCAGGTTAGCCACTCATTGACATAACTGAACCTGTTTAAGCATGTACCAGAATTGGAAACCAGGAACTGGTTTAGAATATAATGGTCGGAAATGTAAACAATGATTCCATAGTAAGAGCATGTTATTTCATTCACATAAAAGAAGACTTATGAGGGGGAGAAGGAGGCTTTTCCACTAGAGAATTTAGGCTCCTTCTCCCAGAAGTTTTGAAGATGGAGAACTCTTCCAGTTAGCTTATGAATTTGTCAGTATTGTCTTGCAATCATTGTAGGCAATTACCATGAAAGCAAGCATAAGTAGACTATGAACAAGAATACTGATTCATGTACATCTATGCTCATATTTTCAGTATGTAACAAATATTTTGATAGGAGTACAGAAGGGTCAGGTGTGAGCATGCATACCATCAGGAAATTCAAGTACTCAGGTATGAATCAAGAAAGGAGAATCAGGAACAGTTGTTCAACTTTATTGTACGTACCAGTCTTAGTACAGTGTTTCTCCCAAACTCATCTCCATTCTCAAGTACATTGTTAAGTGCATCCGGGAGAACCTTCCAAAATTCAGTAACAAATTCCAAACCCTTTCGTCTGCTATTCTGCAAGATATCATTTGCAAGATATAGGAAAGGGACCTGTTTTTCCCATCGCGTGCAATGAAATTGTTTGTTCCATATTTCTACCACTTGCCTTGCTTTATTCCTATGAAATATACACCAATGTGACAGAGCTTCATTGTGTTAAGGATGTCAGATCATGTACATTTCCAAGCACCTCCAAGAGATGAAAATTAAAGGAAGGTAACAAACATTGATTTTGAGAATACACAAGGATAAGAAAATGCAACATGCTTGGCATGCTAGGAGGTACAGTTAATTTAATGATATCTGATAGCAATTGTTGCAAAGTGATGCAAGTCTGTGATAATGATTAGTCTTACATGTGTTCCAAATAAATAGTTTTTACAAGAATTTGTTATAGGCAATACTGAAAACTTCAATAATATGATTCTGCTCGGTCAAAAAAACATCAAAAGGTTCTGCTCAAAAAAATTTAAAAAAAGTATCAAAAGGAATGGAGGGGGAAGGATACCAAATTATGATTTTTCAGCCCACCTTTGTGGCACACTGCATGATCTCCTGGGTGGGATATCCCTCCCTACCATGCTTAAAAAAGAAATGCATTATCTCAGACAGGCTGATAGAACTTGTTTTTCTTGAAACAGCTATTAATGAAAATTTAACAGGTTTCTTCTCCAACCCCTGATTCAGTGTAATACATAATATTAATTGTTCATATGTTATCTGACAACATGACCAGATAAGAATGCCTGAGAGTAGACTACCACTCGACAAAATCAGCACTTCTGTAGACCCTCATGAAAATACATTAGCTCATTTCTCTATATAGGAAGCCTTAACAATGAATATTAAAAGGTAGCAATGGTTACATATATTATATAGCATCAAGTCACCTCTATAATGCCGAGTCCTTGGTCTAATTTGGCTGCAGTCCTACGACATCCTATGTGAACTTGTATCTATGCTGGAAATTAATTACATTGACAAGGGCAACATAGGTCATCATTTCTATTAAGAAACAAATACAGCACTAAGAGATAATTCCCCCCTTTAACAGAATCCATTGAGTGGCAGGTGTGTAGTCACCTGATTTCTCTAAAAGAAAATTTAAGTACATTATGAATGACAAGCTGCAATCAACTGACAACTAGAAATCTCAATGGGAAACTCCATGTTGCCCATTAAGAAAGCACAATGAAGAGACAAACAGCTACGAGAAAGCAACCAAAAGTCTAGTAACGATGCTGAATCCTGGGGTCCTTCTCAGATACTGCAATCTAGACAGCCATCAGGCCTGATCTCTAATACCCCCACCAATAACCAAGCAAGTTTCGACAACATAGTGTCTATGATATTAAGAGTTCTAGTACTCTTTTCTTATTAAATTCCAACAATACCAAGAAGGATCATCTTCAGTCATTCCCTTACTCATAATTATGAGCACCAGTCTAAACAATCCCATGCATTGACTTGATTATGCTAGTTACCGCTTCTCACTACTTCATAACATTTAAATACTGAAATGTATTAAGTCATCAAGATATTATTTTTTATCTTTGTCACCATCGATAATAACTTCCTAGCATATAGGGCATTGGGTTTGGTACCATCATTGTTTCGTTATAATAATTTATTATATATTGGTGATAAATTTGTACTGCATACCATTTAGCATTTTCCTATAATTCAAAAACCTAAGCAACTAAACTCAGAATCTAAATCCCATAATTTTCCATGTCCATATTGGCAACTCATTCAATCCTAAGAAAACATTTTGCGCTACTTTCAAAGCTCTCTATTTCAGTGATTCAACTCAACCACTTATCCACATGTTGCCCTAGATATTATTCTTTATTTCTTTTGTATCTCTTGCTCTTATAGAGTGCTCATCAAACGAGCTGAACATGAGTGAGCTGAATCAAGCTTAGGCTCATCACAAACTAAAATGGCCCAGCTCAAGTTGGGTAATTGAGCAAGGGTCCATCGGCAATCAGAGAAAGTGAGGACTAGGAATTTTATATCAGGTCATACTCAAGGTCCTTACCAAAAATCGTAAGATCGGCAGCCAGATCTTAATCTTTATTGTCATTGGCATAGATCTTACTCCATGCCAAAGGGGAACAATTTTGACCAATCACTACGCTAAGGAGAAGAGGGAAGGCGAGGAGATGAAATTAGGAGCTCTAAACCCAAGCATTTGTGGGAATCATATCTCAATACTCTGCGTATTTGGAGTTTTGAGGTTTATTATTTGGAAGAGGAGGAAACCAAGAAAGACATGTGGAGCTGATCAGCTTGGGAGAGAAAGGTAGGTCTTAGGCTAGCCTTAAGAGAGAGGAATTGATATGAACAATCAAATTATGACTACTGGCTCATATATGTGCTTCATTATATAACTATTCTCATTTTGAATAAATGAATATAAACTAAAAGATAAGAAATAAGACAAATGCACCAGAAACTTTTAGAGTATCAAATTTTTGAAATAATATAAACTTATATCAGGGACCAAAGCTATCCTTAGTGCTCCATACTAAATTTTACACATATGTGCATGAGATTAACATTGGTATAATAAAATTTATTAATTTAACTACTTATATTTAATTACTTATATTCTGAGCTATATCAAGCCAAACTAAGGTTCGCTGTCTCGACACCATACCCCACACCAATATCATCTTCGTACAATGCCGGTACGCTGGGTACGGAGGTTGGTTCGGCATACTGGTACTCGGTGCACCTTCCGTACCACATATTGGTTCAATATTGGTAAGGTACTATATGTTCGGCCTATGTCAGTGCCAACCAGTATGTGTACCATGAGCCAAACATAGACAAGCTGTCTATAGTTCATTTTCAGCTTGTTTATTTTCGAGATCAAAACTCCTATTCAGATCATTTACCAGTCGAATGAGCCAAAATCAAGCTAAACTTTGAGCTGAACAAAGCTGCTTATGAGGAGCTCATTCATTTCACAGCCGTAGCTAAACGTGCAAAAGAGGAGCTAGGCAGCAAACATAACCTTCCTACAACCCATTCCAAGCCCCATGCTTAGTTATTTGGGCTAATAAAATTGGAAGCATGAGAGCAAATTGGGCTGATATGATTACCTAAGTGAAATAATCAACCATGCCCTTTTCCAACCTTCCCTTGTGCTTTAGCTACTATCAGCCCTCTTGCTAGTTTCCCAGTCCTTGAACCCCATACCTCCACTTCCTTTATTCTTCAACTATTTCCCTGAACCTGGGCCCCGATGCCTCCTCTTCACCTTTTCTCTTCATGTGATTCCTCAATCCTTAAACCCCATACCTTTTCCCTTTCTCGTTCCCTTCTACATTCCTAGAAAACAAAATTCTTCTTTCGCCTTGTCCTCCCACTCACTTTCAAATTCAGAAGGCCTAGTAGCTTCTTCACCTCCATATTCTGCTTCAAGACCTATGCATCTCCATCCATACAATCAACAAAAGACCTTGCTAGAAAAAAAAAAGCATAAGATGTAAGGAATTGTTTGTCAAAATAGAGGTATATATGGGTACTGACCCAAACCACTGTCATTCCAAAACCTGCAGAGTTTCATCCAATGAACATAATAGATGTTACAATTCCTGCGCATATCACTTGAAAGTTCTATCCCCCAAAAGAATCAATTTTAAACTTGCCCTCATAAATATTTATGTGATGCTTGACAAAGTAAATGAAGTCAGCAGTTTTCTCTAATAAGTAAGAACTATGCAACAATTAGTAAATTTCTAAATGAGAAGCATGGCATAGAGGGTGGTGGGTTGGGGTTGCAAGTGGGCAGAGAAACTCTGGGTGCAAAAGAAGCTCAAGGATATTTGTGGAAGTTGAAAATTGTCAAAATGGAAGTTGGATATCCCAGTTCCCTGACACATGGGAGGTCAGGTATCACAAACTTGCAAGACTGCCTAGTTTTGTTCCCCAAGACAAACTACAAAATCACGCATTTTCTTCTCAGTATTTAAATCATAATTAAACCATGATTCCAGCGATCAGTTCTGCCTTGGATATGGTCATATGATAAAAGCAATCATTTCCTAGGTTATAGTCCATTAAGCGAGTGGATTATGAAAGCATTACAAAAGTATATTCTCTGCAAATGACAGATGAAAAGTTTATATTGTAACTCGCATGAAAATTTTGACAAAAAATCAAAACATTAACACAAACCATCTTCTTATATGCTCACTAACAGCCCTAGCCATGAGGTAAAAGATAAAGGGGTCTTTTAAGTGTTCTAATTATGAAAGCATTATAAAAGTTTATCCTACAAGCTAGACATGCAAAGTTTTTATTTCAACATTCTCCTGAGTAAATTTTGACCAGAATTAACTCCAAACCATCTCCCTGAAAACCCGCCAACAGCCCTAGCCATGAGAAAAGATAAAGAGTAGTCAGTCTCAACCTATCAGCATGACAGACATTCTCTGGATGAATCTTTAACAAACAAAAACATGGAAAGAAAATCTTCTAGACCACTTTACCCAGTTGACACTAAATGCACAATGTAGAAATACTTAATGTAAACATTCTTGATGGCCATAAAAGAAGAATTTCAAGGCTATAATTTATCCACGGTGGTGACACTATATATGCTAAAGAGGTACTAAGTTTCAGATTATTAGATCAATTGCTACAGAATCAAACGTGGTTTTAGGACTCCTAGCAAACTCATTTTGCAAAATTTTCTTTTTTCTTTTTATTTTCATGTTTATGAACATGGATGCAAAGATTTTGCAAGCACAACAGCCATAAAATACACCACATTCAAGACATCAACGAAATATTTCATGTTAATCACCTAATTGAGTCTATATTGACACTACTGAAAGGATACTCTCAATACTCTGCTGTGAATTATTAAGCTTAGCAAGCTTGTCAACTAAAATGTGCCCATTAAATGTGCCACTCATTGCTTCTGTTTTAGGAATCTACGAAGTCAACAAGATAGAAAACCTGCAAAGAAAATACAATAAGTGTCAGGAATATTACTTTGGCATTTCAAGAAGCTGACAGAAAATGCTTGAATTTTTAAAAAGAAACAGCCAATATATTAGAATAACAGAAGTTTTAAATCTGGTATCTAACATCCTTAATATAACTGAGACAGTATTGGAAAAAATGATTTGCAGACATCCAAGAAAACTGAAGTTTGTGCCTGCCCTATAAAAACCACACATGAAGTAAAAGCCATAAAGTCATCCCAAAGTACAAATTTTCTAATCCTTGCAGCATAGCCTGACTAATTCCTGTCTAATCTGACTGATGGTAGATTCAAGGCAAAGCAGAACAGCATAACCATATCAAAAATTTAGTCAGCCACCAGCACAAATATATTTAGAGTTTTAGACTGATGTGTCAAAAAAGCTAGAAGTGTTACGTGTCAATTAAAATGGTAGCCAGGTCAAAGCTTGTTGGTGGGAACTACGGTTGGATACAGGACTTGAACAAAGTCAACAAACAAGTTCATGCCATTCTTCTTTAGTGGAATCATAAGGGATTGCCATTTTGTAATAATAAAAATTCTAGTTTTCACAGAAAGAAATCGAGCACTAATTAACACTCCAACAACATGCTGCATTGCAGCTTATTCTACATCTTTCCTTTTTTAACTCACACAAGATGACTTGGCAATTTGAATGGGATGTCAGGAACTGTGCTGGTTGAAAAGAGAAGCCTAAAGACATGGAGGGAGTTCAGGAAGAAAGAAAAATGGAAGCTTTTAATGATTGCCTCCTTAAACGCAACTTGGCATGCAAAAACATGATCCAATAAATACTAGCTGTATCCATTCTCAAGTTGATCATCAGAAAATCAAATGTAAATCATGAAGCATCGCTATCAAAAGTGAATTTAATCCCCCCATTTGTAAACATAATTCCATCTTTTGGTCATCAGACAAACAAAAACATCTCTCTGACATCCTTTTTCCTTTTGGTCATCCGATCACTTCTAACTAGGGCTAGACAACTACCAAAAAAAAAAAAATCCTCTCAGAAGAATTCAAAGCAAAGATATCAAACAGATGAACGCAAAAGAAAAAGAACAACGAGCCATCCATATCAAGAAATTATACTGAAAACAAAATGAAGGATAAGAAACGAAAGTCTCCACTAAAAACGAAGAGAAAAGAACAAATGCAGGCAATATGAATCCATAGAAAGGCTTAAAAACTCGAATTAAGAAGAAAACATCTAACTCCCAATACGACGAAGCTCCATGGTCCAAAAAATTGCGAAAAAATCAATTTTGTCCAGAAAAAGGGCCAATGACCGATTCCAGGAGGGCGTAAGCATAGAAATCTCAATAAAAATCTGGTCTTCTAACCAAAATGCAATGGCCGAGGGCAGCGAAAATCCGAAATCAAGGAGCACGAGCTCTCCTCCAATCGACGCATTCCCTCCCACCTCGCTTCCGTCAAACAATCACTCCAGAATCAGGTTTTGTTTCCGATCGTGCCCTTAGATTAAAAAGTTCTCCTCATGGGAGACGAAGGAGTCGGTCAGGGACAGAAGAAGGGAGGGAAATGGGGACGGAGTGGGATTTGGATTTGGGTGGAGTTCTGGAGGAGAGCGAGAGAGGTGGGGGGCGGGGGTCGTGTGGGCCAAAAAGGCACGTCGAAGAATTCTTTTCTTGTTTCCCGAAACGGGCCCCCGCGGTTCCCATAATGCCCCTCCCTTTACAAATAGGACCCCAGATGTTTCCTGTCCCGCGCTGCTCTTTTCCGTGCAGCATTCCCTTTTTCTTTTCTTTTTTTGGGAGTTTTGCCTTCGAAGGGTTGCATATGAGGACTCTAGATTCAGTCTCAAAAATCAAGCTTCAGTCTCAAAAATCAAGCTTTAGTACATATTTGTAACGCATTTTAGTACATATTTGTAACGCATTCCCAGCACCATACCAATTATCCGACAGCATGAGCTGGTATAGGCCATGCGATGCCTGTACCGAGAGAAAAGAATTACCGAAGCCGAAGAAGAGGAGGAGGAGAAAGAAAGAGCGAGTGGAGGATGAAGGGAGAAGTGGCGGCAAAGAGCCGGCAGAGGCTAAGGACACGGCTGCAGAAAAAAAATTCAAAATTTTTAAATAAAGTTGGCAAATCACTTGCCGACTTCACTTAAAAAATTTAAAATTAAAAATTTCAAAATTTTTATAAGTAGAAGTAACAGTTATTGCTTGGTTTTTTCATTGTTCATTTACATGGATATTATTTTTTTTAATTTTAATATCCAAATTTACATGACGAATAATAACTTAGGCAAATGCTAGAGTTATTTTGGCATTGCTCTCTATTACTTTCCATTGAAATGATTAGTGATTGGTGTCACAACTATTAGTATTTATTCTCAAATAAATCATATGGTGTTAAACTCTGCAAGAAAGAATTAACTATATCATTATAACAGGAAACAATGGCTATTTTGATAGCTGCGGCTTGAGGATTATTGAAAACTTGGTTTATAGCCAAACAATTTTTCAGAAAACTATAGCCAAATATTTCAGATCGATCTATCACCCCCTGGGGGTATCCTCTCCTACGCAGCTAAGTTTCCCTCAAGCATATTTGTTTTTGTACATGATTATTTCTGTTTGGTGCATACATAAAAACATATATACAATCAAGAATTTAGCAAAAAAAATGGTTGCCAAAAACCAAAGACCGGATATAAAAATTTCAATCAACAAAAAGTAAATATTTTAACAGCCAATGAAAAGGGCAGGCCTCTATTACCCCTTTAAAAAGAGGGATAACCATGAGGATTGCAAGTGTTAAATGCATTGGATATTTGGATGGAGACATTTGCCATGGTAGAGCTAAGCCAACAATGATACAGTCCAAGCCGAAAGTGGATTGGTTTTAGGGTAATCAACCCTCCGGCTGGATTTAGAGTAACTAAATCCCAAATGATTCACCTGACTAATAACATAAGGTTAAAATGATGATGATGATGATCATTAGTAAATTTGGACAATAAAATGATGGAGACCCATTAAAACCATATAAACATACATAATGAAACTACAAAAATATTCTAACAAAAAAACAAATCCTAAACTTGCGTAGTAGTGTTACAACAGTTGCAATGAGGCTATCATGATCAATATGGAACAGGGAAAAGGCAGAAATGGAGTTAAATGGGAATGGGGAAGAACCCCTCTTTCTCCCCACCTTAGGTATATTTTTGTTTATAATACAGCAAATGCTAACCCTAAAATAGGATTGTCCATGGAAATTCAACTAAACCCCCAGAGCAGATTACTGCAACTAGTTCTCTATGCATATACCGCCATTTTCAGCACCATGTGAAACAGCATTACCGTGAGGAGCGTTTGAATTGATCAGGCACACTTGGAATTCTTGCACTGGCCAAAGATTTGGAGAGTTTTTACATGACCTTTCCTTGATTTACAAAAGGTTTGGAGACTGCTCTCATCAACCTTGCCTGTATCTGTTAGCTTAACACCATATGCCTCTAATCGCCGAATGTCTCGAGGAATGGGGCTCTGCCATTCGCCATCCCACCATGCTGGTGGGAGCAGTGGCGTGAATGCGCACTGGTGGGGCTGGTGGTGGCAGCTAGACGGACCAGCAAATCTATTCCAGATGTGGCCCCAGCCAATCTGATTCTTGAGACCAGCTACTAATAGATTGCTATGGAAGCTGCTGAAGAATGAGAAGCTGGAACCTGAGAGATTCTCACCTAGGAGCTCAAAAGGTTGGTTATTGTGAGTAGTTGAAGGTTGGTTGTTGTTGGTAGTTATCTGATAAAGAAATTAAGCTGAGAAAGTTCCGAGCATACCGTATCTGTTGGCTGCAGCCAGTGCTGCAATGAGTTGAGCATAGGTTGTCCCTACGCGACGATGAGCTCCAGAGACAACAGCATGTCTGGCACGAGATGCCAGAAAGAAATCAACAAAGGCCACCCATCTTGGTGCTGGTCCCCAGTCCCTCACTCTAAAATCTAGAGACTGAAAATTTAAAAATGTATAAACAATATTTTAGATTTAAGGCATATTTTTCAAATAGATAATTCAGTCAAAATTCATGGAACAGTTACCAAGCTAGACATAAAATGTGCAGAACTTCTAAGATTAATGCCATAAACATTACAAAAGAGACCCAGAAAGGGGGACCTAAGTTATTTAGATTCATGTCACTGACATTATTACACCACATCCTTCAGATGACATTGATCCGTCCATGAGTTTGAGGGTTCTTCTCCACTCTTTCATGGGCATATACAACACCGCCCCCATCCTTTTAACAGATTGAGTTTAAGATGCCATACATTGCTTTCTGATAAAGACCAGGCAGAATGGTTCTTTCATTATGTCTATTTAGGCCTATCAACACCCCTATCTAAAAACAATGCATTCATTAAAGTGGGGTCAGGCTCTATACGAGTTTTTCTATCTTTTTTCCAATATTGTGAAGCAATGATCACAGGAACCTTTAGTTGCTTGATTGGATTCTGGATTTTGGTATCCAAAGTATCGGCAGTTACATCAATAGATTGGCTCATTAGAAAACAAAACTTACATAAATGAAGAAAAAGAGATCAAATGTACAGCATACCAAGCAATGAATTAATCTGTCAAATTCCCCCATCATACCCTTTAAAATTCTACAAATTAAAGCATCTAAAGCAGGGAGGTTATTGGGTTTATTTACAGTCTCACTATATTCTAGCACAAAACAGCAAAGTCAAGCATGGACCTGGTGTTTTCTGTTCATGCCTCCGCTAGAAATGTTCCCCTCAAACAACTTGTAGTTAAAATGAAGTACCTGCTTTTCTCACAAAAAAAGAAAAGGTTAACTGCTTAGACTAAAGCAAATTTTGTTGTACCATTTTGTTTTGGTAATAAAACTGAAAAATCTGGACAGGCTTAAGATTGTGATGCTGAAGAAAGTCCTAAACTATCAACCAAAGCTTCAAAAAATACACACTGCAGATTAGAATAATCCAAAAGAGCCCATAAGCTATATTCATTTACCTCTGCAAATTCAGTCAGGTCTGGTGTAATTTCCTTAATAAACGAAGGTGTGTCAGAAACCAAAACGACTCTTGGTCTTGCAGATCTGTTCTGATAGCTATTCAGCGCTCTCTTAATGCACCAAACTGCTGCCTTTGTTGCTCGTACAGACCTTCAAACAAAAATAAATAGTCTTTTCAGTCATTGAGACAGACCATTTAGTTGAGTTATTGATATTCGGTGGTTGGTGCAGGTTAACTACATATCTATAACTATAACAAAACCCCCTTTTCCAGGAATGCCAACTCCTGTCCTTTATCCATAAATACTCTCTTGTAAAATGTCCCTCTCTGGTTCAGTTCTTGCTCTCTGTTTCAGAAAGTGGCAATGTACTTATCAATTACATCTCAGATGGAGATCAAATCCATCCATGCATTGTCTTACATGTATCACATGTGCCCAATGGCAATACTGATGTTAATGTTATCACCAGATATGGAAAATGTTTCACAGGCATTGACAACAAGAGAAATTTTAAAGGAAAAATGCCTGTGAAACCAGTTGCTAGTCCGAACCATGCAACAAGTAACAAAATGATGTTCCACCTCCTCTTGAGTTTTAAGCAATATTCTCTTATTGACTTCTGTTGATGTAATGATTACAAAAGAGATTGTACCACATCAGCTCCTACGTATTTTGATTTCATAATCTGGTTCATGTTGTAGGACTCATTTTAAAACATCACTATGTGCTCAAAAGATAAAATAAAACAAAACAAAAAGCTTCCATGGTGCACGAACAAAATATTATCTCATCATCAGTGAACCTTTTGAAACAGCAAAAAGAAGCTTAAACTAATACACATAATTTTAAATTTTCAAAAAAAGATCAAGTGTTACATAAAGGAGGCAAATAAAAATTCTTTAATCTTCATATAGTTATAACAAAAATCTGAGTAAGTTTGTATGCCCCTTCCAGGCCCAAAAATTAACCATCACAGATTTCCAAAAATGGCAGACAGACAACAAGCAGTTTATCAAAGATGCAAGAACCAAGCACTCACAAGAATGAGAAGAGGGTTACCAAACACAAGCTATACAACTTCAAATTGATTGTTTAAAACCTCTCCCAGTCAAGCTAAAACTAAACTAGGTTGATTTATTTTCTCAAAACCCAAGTTTGAGCTCTTGGTTCATGCTAAAAACAGAAGTTGTTCCCGAACATCAGAAGAATGAAAGTTCAATTCCTAGAAGCACTTTAAGTTCCATGAATCCTAAGAGAATAAGATTGCTAAATCGATCCTTTGTGACTAGAGCAGCATGTCACTGGAAGACCCCAGCTACCCAGATTTCATATGAAAGGCCAGTGAAATATTGAATAAATTACTCATTAGCAACCTAATCCAAAGTTTTTTCAAGCAACATGAAGAATTGCAACATGCAAGAAAGCAGCTTAAAGTGTGAACATCACAGTAAAGCAACTTGAAAATACAACAGGATGTACTAAAGAACACATCCTACCTATTAGTCAGCATGCGCATGTGCAAGGCAACATCAGGATCTGCTCCCCTTGTGACCCAATTAACAGCTTCTTTAACTACTTGTGAAGGAGATATGATGACACGCATAAGCTCCCCAAACACATTAGGCCTAGACTGAAGAGACTCTGGCCGTCCAAAGAGAACTGAAGCAGCATTTTTCATTATGGGATGTATATTCTTCAAAAAGAACTGGACCGCCACTGCATCAGTCGTACCTTGAAACCTGTCATTAGCAATTAAACAAGATATAATGGTGCTATCTAGCACAATGTATAGTCAAATTTGTTTATTTGGAAGCAAAGAGGTTGGAAAGACACAAGATTGCTAAGAAAGCATGGGATGTAAGAGAGCATGCAAAAAAAATAAACAAATTAAAACAAACAAAATAAGGTAAATGTCATTCTGAGATGTATTGTCAAGAGAATTTCTATTATTCTTAGTACATAACCAAGTATTCTGTGATGATGAATTTTGGTGGCCAGTAAAAGGATTGCTTTCTCCCAGAACTTAAATGAATCAAACACAAACCGGCACTTCTGAAATTTAAATTTCATGAAGTTGGTCCAAGTCCAAAGTTATATGCATTTTCTGAAATAACTGGAATAGGGTTGTACGAAAATTGGACTCTGCCCAGAGTTCTTCATAACCACTCAGGTCTGGAACGCTACTAAATCCAATTTCCCAACTGTCAAGTCCACATTTTCTCAGTCGTATTGAACATGAGGACCCAACACGAGAGAGGGGGCCGCCGGGTTGGGAGGGAGGATAATTTATATGCATGTTTCTGTGTGTATATATGTATATGTATGTAGTATTAATAAGTATGTATATGTATGTATGTATATGTATATTTATATGTGTATATGTGTGTGTGTGTGTAAAGACAGATGACAAAAGGCAAAGCAAACTTTCTTAAGACTCTTCAAAGACAGTTCCTTCTAATAGGGGAATGCCAGTAACATATTTTCCAGTCATTATGTAGTTGGAACATGTTTGGTTGCAATGGATGAAAGCAAAAGAAAAAGCAAAGGTTAAAAAAAACTACAAAAACAGAGAAAGAGTGAAAATTATAGGTATCTATGTGTTTGATTCTTCTACTTCTACACGAAAAAGAAAAAGAAAATAAGTTTTTGATTTTTAGCAATATGAGTCATGGAGAAGGAAATTAAATAGTTCAAAAAAAGAGAAGACCATATTTAATTATATGTATGTGATAAAGAAAGACCCTGAATATGGGAGGTGGAAAATGGATTATGTGTTTTCCACCTTTGTGGTAAATATTTTTCTATTGTTGCTGTTTTATAACAGGCAAGCCTCTACCGTGCCTGAAATCAAACGAATGAAATGCTTGACAAAAGCTCCTAAAGGCAGTATCAGACAGATGCATTATTCATCACATGCACAGATGCAACCAAGATCCGAAATCTCGGCACTAGGTAACATACAACAAGTTACTGGTTCACTATGATACGGTTGGTATGATATTGTATGTGCCCCATACCGAGACAGCTCCTAACCCCTTTTCTCACTTTTTATCATGATACAACCCGAAACTAAGAGGTACAGGTCGGTATAATATGATACACTTCCCTATTTCAGGTGATACTGGATTGTATAGGGGGTTTTGCTTTGTTCGGACTGATATGGACTAGTTTGACTCATATATTGAGCCGAACCTTATGATACGGTGTACAAGTTGGTACGGTAGACCTTGAATACAACTACGGTTGCAATTCACTATACTAGAAAATGTCACATCTTGAAATAAGACTTACCAGATAATAGGGTGCTTCCAAGCCCTCCAATTACTACAAAGAACATTTGTTTCCGTTGGATGTTCGAAATTATCCACTCTCATTATTAGATCTCTTCCATATTTTCTAGCACAATCATTCTTCCTCCATAAATGCTTGACTTCTTTCAGAGTAAATGAAAGGTTGGTATAAGAAACGTAATCTCCAAAAGGATATAATCCCCTGTCAAAGAAGAGAAAAAAAAATCTCTGCTAAGGACATACTTTCTCATCATCAGAGCTCGTTTATTGCATCTTTCACTTATTGCTAGCATCAGCTAAGATATTGACAGCTTATGTTCTCTGCAACAAGACAGTGGAAGAAATCCAGTAATTGAGAAATATACTAAATAACAATAAACAGGGACCTGAATATGCTAAAAGGTGGGACCAAGCCTAAACATTGAAAGGCTTAATTAGACCCAGAAAAAAAAAAGAATAAGGTGATTTAGCCAAAGAACAAAATGCTCCTGCTTACTAAATACTGCTCAAAGTCATTAAAGAAAAAAGAGCTTGAGAGAGAAACCATGTGCCTGGTTTGCCCGATGATCAAGGAACGATTTAACATGACACTTAATGCTGCTGCAGTTAAAATCTTGTACATTTCATTTCCAAACCCAGCTTCTGATGCTTTCCCTATCACAAAACCTTGTCTGCAAAACTGATGTGGAGGTAGCTCTCGGACTCTAGCAGCTCCTGACAAGTTAATTAAATGAATGAACATTGAACACCGACACCTGTTTGAGAAATCATGTTGTGCCTACTCAACACTAGAGCAGCAGTCACATAACTTGAATACACTGCACTTGGGTTCTGGTTTCTAAATTTCCAAAGTTCATTTCACTGTATTTTAGGATGGTTTAGATGAGTTTCATTCCATAAAATCAGTTGCAGATTATATCATTAACCAGCCATGCTATAGGCCCAAACTCAATTTTTTTCTTTGAATTGCATGTTCCATGTCCATATACATCAAAAGTGGTATTTCTGAAAAAAATGTACAGATCAAGTCCCCACAAATCATTGAGTCTGGCCGCTAGAACTGAACACTCATTTCCTTTACAAATTGGAAAATATCAAATAACTGAAGCAAGACCAAGCAAGGAAATTGTGACAAAAAATTAAAGATTAAACTATAGTTTCTATAGGTGTAAAAATGAAACTGACAATATAATAAATCTTAAATTTTGCAGAAATTGTACAGAAATTCAGCATGTAGAAGAAAGCATTGCACAAATGCAACAAGAGGCTTGTAAAAGCAATAAAGACATAAGCATATATTATCCATTTTTTCAAGTCAGATGAACAGTAAATCCAAATAATGCAGCTAGCAAATACCAAAATCTTGAACAAGAGGCTACCAAACATCTGTCTAATCCATATTACTGACATCTGTCAAATGCATATTACTGATATCTGTCAAATCCATATTACTGTGGTAAACTACTAACAAGCTTGATTAACAGCTCAGGCATTGAGCCAATATACATGGCAAATGTATGGTTCTGGTAAATAACATCAAAAAGGTTATAATGGTTTCAACCTACCCCCGTTATATTACTAACATTGATGATGTTACAAATATATGTTTGTGTGCGTGTGTGTCAACTGCTATAAATGCACTAAGATGTTGCTAACAATCATAACTGGTTTACTAGAAATTTTAGCACTTCAAGGTTTTGATAAATATTCATATTGATATACTAAAGATTGATATAAGACCAAACTCTTGAATGTCAGACTAGGATATACGTGTCAAGTCAAGGCTACTGCAGTATATCATCAACAAGCTTGTGGTTCTAATTGATGTCATCAAGAAGATTTTAATGGGTTCGACCTACCTCTCTTATCCTATAAGGATAGATGCTGTCATACAATATATATATATTCAATATGAGCATTATAGTGGTGCTACAAACATTTAAAACAGATTTTGTAGACATTATTGTTACTTCAAGATCCTCTTTTTTTTTTTGGTGAAAACTTTATGATCCTCTTTAGTTACTACTTAGGTCAAAACTTTCGAAGAATATCTTTCATAAGACCAATATTCCACTGTTATATCACACTATAGTAAGTCATTAGACAGTTAATTATTTAATAATAGGTTCCATAGTTACTGTTGTTGAAACTTACCCTTAATGCCCACCTTTGAAATCAGATTTCCACCTTAACATTACAAAAAGGAAACTTGCTTGCCTCTTTGGGTCCTCCCACCAACGCTTGTTTCAATCACTGTTTTCTCAGAAATATATATCCATTTTTTTTTCATTTTGACGCTTCTCAACAAGCAAAATTTAAGGTAGAAGGTATACCATCTCCCATCTTAAAACATTAGCAACACCATCCACTCTATCCGGCTAACTCTATGAGATCCATCACTCCCACTCCTACAGTTCTCCTTCACCAATTATGACCTGAATCCAGTTTGTACTTAATGGAACCATAGTGAAATTAGTAAAAAAAAGCTGAAGTTGGTTTTCATAAGATGAATTCTTGTCGGAGACAGCATAAGAACTACAAAAAGCTGATAGATTTAGAGCGTACCATGTAGATCGAAGTGGCGTTTGATGATCTCTCGGACCCTCAAGCTCTCCCTCTCGGATCCCCCCGCGAAGACCTCCCCCATCTTCTCCACGGAGGCGCACGAGGGCCTCCGATCCCCGCTCTCCACCTTCTCCTCCACCACGGCCTCCTCCTCCTCCTCTACCTCCGCCTTATCCTCCTCCTCCTCCCGATACCCAGGCCCATCGTCCTGGGCTCCGAGGAGGGAAGGCTGGACGAGAAGGTCATCGGGGTCGTCGCCGGCGGCGTCGAAGGGGACGCGGCGGAGGTCGTCGGACGGGTGGACGGATTGGGTGGAGATCCAGAGGAGGAGAAGGGCGGTGAAGGCGGCGCCGAGGAGGAGGAGGAATCGAGCGAGGCGAAGGCGGTGATGCCTCCTCCGAGACGGCGGCGGCGACCCGAGAAGCCTCATCTCCCCTTAGATCTCGCAGACGAGATCGAATCCAGGGCTTTTATGGGGTTTATCAAAGTTTACCAAAAACAGATCCGGGGATCGTTAAAATACTCTGCTTCCAAACTAGGGACTGCTTGTTAATTTTTCATTTCATTGGTATTCCATCAAAAGCCTGCAAGGCTGCAACCTATCGGCAGTGTTCATGAGGATGATTTGCAAATTTATTTAAAACCCCTAACGAAATTATAAATTTGCAAGTTTTTAACGGAAATGCCTTGGTAAAACTATTGCTAAGTCCCTAGAGTATTAAACGATAACAATTGCTATATTTTTTCAGTAGTTAACACTAATTGCCATATAGGAATTAGGAAACCACCGTCAGCATTCAATTTTTAACCTCTCTTAAGTGGAGTGAGAACCTAATTAGATATTTAACATCCATTTATTATTCTGCATGTTCCATTCAGGTACTGCTCATTGTCTGCCATCCTGGGACAAAAAGTAGAGATGTAATTTTTTTTATAAATTTAGATGCATCCCATAAGTCATTTTTAGATCCACCATCTTCAAAGAGGCTTCATTAATATGATTTTCAACTAGTTTTCAGCATGTCAAATGCCCATCATGGTTTTTAGACATTGAAAAATAGAAATTCAATTTTGTTTTCTATCGACATAAATAATATGTTAATCAAATAAAATTTCGTGAGTATATATTTTATTTGTTCATAGATAGATTTCGCTTCTCATAAAGATTTTCATCGACTAGGCTATGCATGAACAATTCACAAAGTTTCTGGGTGCGTTTTATTTGTATCTAGATCAACAATTTTTTTTGATGAAAATCAATGATTGGCCTTGTTTCTTTTACCATCAATGCATTATTTTTAAGTATAACAAGATCAAATTGCTTGACCTTTTATATTGGGATAAAATTTTTCTAGAGCACATATTAAGTCATAACAACAATAGTGATAGACCTATTGTTAATTTTTATTTCATAAGTTCCATTTGACAAATCTAAATATTGTAGTTTGTATATGAAATTAAAGAAAGACGAATTTCTACCAAGTCACGGAAAGTAATAAACCATATTTTAGGTGCATTGCCCTAAAGTTGAGCCAAGCATACAAGATGTAGGGGAGAGCATTCCTGGCTTCATGATTTGGTTTTTTAGACATCAATCAAATCAAGATCTATGAATTTTGTATGCCAAATTAAGATAAAAGATAATTGGTTAAAGGTTTATGAGTATAATTTTTTTATCGCAAAGTATATTTATATGTATAAAGATCTTGCGCCACATAGGGTCCCAAAATGTATTATAGCTCGGTCCACGAATGCATTTTTTATACAATTAAGCCTAGTGATGTGTGTAACATGCAGGCGGTTACCAAGCAATTAAGGGCATGCTCGCTTTCTTGATAATGGACACCATCAACTCTTATGCGATATAAACAACACTCGGGGAATCTCCAGCTACATACATTTGTATTCCTATGCTGACTCTTTGTTTCTTTCAAGCCTCACTTTCTTTAAAATTTTTGTCTGACTTAAGCATCGGAGGATCTTCCATTTGACAAAGTCCGGCAACTTTCAATTTTTTTTTTCTATTTTGAGATTAGACTCAACTTTGAATAGACCTCTTCGTTAGAGCTAATTATGGGTCGGGCCTCAAGTTTAAACTCTATTCATTTTTAATCGGGCTTCGGGTCGAGCCAATGTCAAACCGAGGCTTTTCTATGCCCAAACTCGGCCCATAATCAGCTTTACTTTTCGTTCGAGCACAACAATTCGAGCACGGTTCGACCACTCCTTGTTTGCCGGCTCATCTGGTCTTCTCAGCTCGAATTTTGGGTGGGAACATTATTCATGAAGATCTCGGTACATTTTATTTATACACGAATTAGTGTTATTTAGCTAAATCAACAATTAGCCTTTTCCTTGTAGCTTGCATCAATGGCTTGTGTTTGAGAATTGAAAGATGAAATCTTCTGTAGATAATGGTGCATATTGGAAACGCAAGTTGAGCTAGAGGTTTCTTCAAGTTAGGTCATACTCCTAATAGCTTGGGCTAAGCTTAGCATGACTCGGTCTTGCTCGTGCCACTGGAAACTTGCATGGTCCTTTGTGTTTCCTTTATCTTCTAGTTATTGCCCTTTGGGGGTTGTACCACTGGAAGTATCATATCGTCTTCCACGCCCCACTCCGAAATGGTCAACCTGGTCTCCAATGCAGCAGCTAATGCTCCTGCTCTAAATTCTCCATCTCATGCAAGCTGCTGTTTTTAAAACTCTGGCCCAAGCTACTGATCAGGAGGTGAAGGCCACCAATCCTTTCCTCCCATGAGCATTCTTGTTTGGAACTGTAGGGAAGCTGATAAGCCAGCCTTTACTACAAACCTGCAGGTGTTTGTTTACTGTTTACCAGCCTGATATTTGTGATTTTGTTGAAACTGGGTGCTTCAATTGATCAACTTCATTACCATTTACGTTTTACCTGGGAAAGAAAAAGTCCATACCTTCTATATATGTTCAAGGTCATGCAGAAATTAAGGGCTACTAGAATGACTGAAGAAGTAGAGCAAAGAAGCTGTGCTTAATATTTTCCAGAGTCTCTCTGAGGTTGAGGAGATTATTATTAGGTTACAGCTTAAAGAAGCCAACCAGGGTGGTCTTTCTTCAAATATTGAACTATCCTTGTTGAGTTCAAACTTAGTTCGCATGCTGGCTGGCTACGTGGGGGCGATCGGAACACAAAGTTTTCTTATACCTCCACAATTATTAGAAGGTGAAGAAATAAAATTATGCGGCTAATATTGTGGAATGGAGAACTGGTTGAGGATGAGCCAACAATCTCTGAAGCTTTGCAGAAGTTTTTTAGTGACAGGTAGACTGCCAAGTAGCCATGCATTGCGTTTTATGGCCTTTGATCATGCGCCAGGACCGATGGCTTCTCCCTGCTATTCCTTAAAGTTTCTTAATTACTTCTTTCAAAAATTGTTTCATGTCATACCCATGGAAATCAACGTTTATTGTTCTCATTCCTGAGATTGATCATCCAAGAAGCCATCTCATTATAGACCAATCAATTTATGTTCTACCTTACATAAACTAATGGCTAATTAAGATCCTTAATTGTCAGGCAAATGTGCAAGGTCATTGGAACTCCAGTTTCAGAGGAGCAAGCTGCTTTCTTGGCAGAGGGAAGCATCTCAAACAATCTCATTCCTTCCCTTCATCATGCTCGAGGGATGGCGGCGATGATGGCAATTAAGCTGGACATGGAAAGGACCTAGAACAGGGTAAACCATAGTGGATCAAATGGATGTGTTAGAAACCCATCTTTTTGACTGTTTGTCAATAGTTCTCCAGCACAATCTTTTACCTCTATCATCATACTTTGGCAAGGTTGTCCTCTATCGCCCTATCTTTTCATGGGGCAATGCATCTAAAGGAATGGAACATTTATTTGATCAATAGAGTGCAACAGCCTGAGTTATCTACTAAAATTCTCAAGATACCCATCTCTAAAAGCTCAAATGATGACCTGAAGTGTTGGGTATAGTAATCATAAAATGGGTCTGGTAAAGGAGGTTTATCATTTGGCGTCTCAAGTATCTGACAACATTTATCTGAAATGGATTTGGAGGTCTTCCAATGGTAGAGCTGCTATCATCCAGAGAAATGGGTTCATCATTAAATAATAATAATAATAATAATAATACAAAAACAAATTACACAATCTAGAGTCTAACTTAATTTAATTAGCCCAAGATTGGATTTGATAGGTCACATGAATCTTGCCACAAAGTTGCTCTAAAATTGAAGCAAGAGAAAGGATAGGCCATCTGTATGTTATTCTTGTCCAACTCACCTAAAATGAAAGGCTGAACAAGTTTAGGGAATATCAACTATATTTTGCTAATGAGTGTAGAATTCTCAGACTATTTTTTCCTTAAGAGTATGATCATCTATACTTTTCAAGCAATTGAATAAACTAAAAATTACACAATCATTTATTTACATAACATTTATCCATAATTTATTTAATTAATACTCATGGTTTGCATGTTGATGATGCTATAGTCCTTTTTATTCCTCATGGCTAGGTGGTTTCACTATTATTTGTTGTCCTTAACTTCTTTTTTTTTTTTAACTTATTTTCACATGAATAAATAATTTAATTCATACATTGATACATCAATAATTTTTTCCCCTAGATTAGATTTATTCAGGGGATTACCAAATTCGATATGTGCTACTCTGGCCACTATAAAGAGGTCTGTATAGAAACTAGAAGTAAAATCTGCCATACCACAAAGTTGAATCATATGCTAAACTGTCTTTGACCACGCATATTTTCTAATCTAGGAAGAACTAGGCAAAGTAGCTAGTTGATATAAAAGTTGAGATCTACCTACTATAAGATTTTAGCTTTTTTATAATTATTCTTATTAGTCATATTCATTTTGGGACAACTGTATTCTAGTTAAAAGAGGTATTCGGCCCAAATACATACATACATAAAAGTATGAGTTACTTTTGTCATGGAATTTTATAAAATCTATATTGGGATATGTGCTGAGAATTTCTTGAAGAGTCGTGACTGCGAGATCACGTCCGCTTGGACCCCTCTAGGATGATAATATCAACAACAACCATAGTTCCATCATGTTGCTAAAATCCCAAGAGCAGAATCCCATCCAGCCATATGGACATTTTGCAATGCCTCTTTTAATTATACCTATCTATATCCTTTCTTGCTTTTTATTTTTTTTCTTTTTATGAAGTTTCTGGATCTTGGGACGCGCATGGGGATAAGGTTGTGATATGCCCATGCACGTAACCCGGCTATCGACCAAATATGTTTTTATTAGGAGAAATATTGGACATCTTGACCTTGGGTTAGGCCCACCCCTTTTACTTCGGACATAAGCCGAGGATAACAACCTCGGCCTCAGCCGAACAGCCGACCAAGTGAAGTGAGATATCTCAGCCCTGGCCGAAGAGCCGATCAGCCAAGGAGCCAACAGTCGAAGAGAAAATCAGTATATGTCGATAATAACTAACAATCCCAACAACAAACAGTTTTGGCAGTGCCATGACCTGTGCTCCACCAGTGCTGCCCGCCGCCCATGCAGACTGGCACCCACGCCTCGACCGTATTACTGGTCGTTATCTGGCTATCATTGCACGCAATGTCAGGCCAAGTAAGGACAAAATGGGCTCTTCTATATAAAGGGATAGCCTTGGAGACCTCAGGTACGCATGCAACATCACTCATAGCGATGATACTCTGCTGAAATTCTCTTTTTTTCACACTATTGCCTCTCTATTCTGACTTAGACATCGGAGGGTCCCTCGCTGAAAATTCTCCGACAAGCAAATTTTTGCAGACGACATTCGAAGGAGATCCACCCTTATGCATCTCGGCCAGTTTGCTCAGCTCTTCTCCAGCTGACCTCAGGATCGTCCGGGCTAAACTTAGGCAGGGCGCAACTAGCACCATCAACGTCATTGTATTTGTCACCACTCCGGCTCCATATCCTCAATAAACTAAACATAATTGATCGAAGTGCTAATTTATACATAAGTAAATGAGATATGATATGTGGCACTAAACTAAGTTTTTTCTTTTCTTTTTTTGGCCAAAAGACTCAAAAGGAACCAGCGCTAATCTAGACCTTACTTTCGAATTGGTCTATGATCATATTGGTCCCGATACGACCAACCCTGGCGAACGTTGAAAATCCAATACAAAATAACTCATAAAATTGCAGACCAATTCAAGCGCGTTCAGTGAATTGGTCATGGGTATTGAAATCTTCAAGCCAACCCAATTCAAGCTGAACCCAAGTCATAGCCGTCACCCCTGCAAGACTTAAGGTGGAACTCTATGGACCTATCTTTACATCCTTGCTACAACTTATATGATTAATTGCGCCATGAAAAGGACTACATGTAGTGAAGGATTTTAAAAGACCTTTTCCATATTTCCACTAGGTCACTGTCTTAATATATATTTTAGTCTAAGACCAAATGGCCATTAAGGATAGTCCAAGTCTACCACCAACTTTAGGAAACCAAAAATTATAAGGGAAAGTAGTGGGGGCGAAAAAACATTAGGAAACCGGAAAATTTAAGGGCGCATTCGGTTCGTAATTTTTTTTTTCTTACTGAAGTATTTTTTTTTTGTAATGCTTATATCTGGAGATACAATATTGGGAAAAAACTATAGAAAAGTAGCACATTCTAAAAAAACGTATATTTGGTTGAATATCTATTTTCTTGGAAAAGCTGGATAAAATATTATAATGTTCCTCATATCTAAAAGCTTAAGAACACTTTAGACGAAAAAAAACTAATTTCCAACTGATAAAAAATACATTTTTCCATATCTTATATGAGCTTTTTTATATAAAATAAAAAGTTTTATTTTTATAAAAAATATTTTTCATCTTTTATTATTTAAAATGTTCAACAAAATATAAAATATATCTTCATATTATTTTTTCTATGGGCCTTTTTTTTCCCTCTCTCTGTTTTTTTTTGGTTAACCGGATGATTCATACAAACCTAGTACGAATGCATCCAACAAAATTCAGAAAACAGTAAATCATGAAGTGCCATAAGCAACTCCCTCTTCCCACTCCATAGGATACTTCTAGAGGGATCAGCTACATACGAGGCTACCCAGTCCGCGGTTCCATTCGCCTCTCTAAAGACATGCCTGGCCTGAAATTGTACGCACTCGGCCATATTCCAGATATCGCGCAACAAAAGATGATATTTATATTTATCAAATAAATATTTATCTAAAAATATGCCAGCTCTCTCTCTTTTCTTCTCTTCTCTTCTCTTCTCTCTTCGTGAACCAAACGAACCTCAGTGGAGCCTAGCCTGTACCACATCACCGGGTTTTAGTGGCTACCATGTGGCACAAGTGGAAGATGAAAAAGTTTTCCAAATCTCCACGTCGCCTACCGCGAGCCCTTGACGTGGTCTCAACGGAAGAGACCGACGTGTCCGTTGGGCGCGTTTAAAAGGCGTGTTTGAACCGGAAAGGCCTCGCGTGGGGTCATGCATGAGTAAAAAAGATGCATACTTGTCGCACCAAGTTGGCAAAGCAATGACAGTTGAAAAGATAAGAATAAGAATGAATGCTACTTAGCCTTAATTGCATTTATACTTTTATCAGTGCATGTTACCATGATTATTTTTAGTAGTTTATCAAATAAAAATTTTTATTTATTAATTAACATGGCGAATCTAATTTATATAAATGATAAATTGCAATGGATATTATTGTTACAAAACATTATTATGACAAGAAAACAAAACAATATAATGGATGCCCAAGACTATCATAACATTGTTTATTTAAAACCCTAATATGGTCTCTTATAGTTAAGAGTGTGAATTTGGTGTCATGAGCCACAAAAGTTACCGATCTGTTCATTAAAATTGTGGATGAAATTAAATTCTGATCCAATGATAAAGAAAAAAAGTAATTCCTTCAACACGCTAAGCTCAAATCTCTTAAAAAATTAAAAAAATAAAAAATAGTAAAAATAGAATCTAAGTTCTTTTTTCTTTCATTAATGAATATAAAATGAGTTACAAAGTTTATATTTATTTTAGTAATATTTGACTTTATATAATTCGAGTCGAATTTCTCTTCTAGTTAAAAAGAATACAGCTTTCTTGAAATAGATATGACTGGTGTAAATAATAATAAAAAAACTAAAATTCTACAAAAAATATGCCTCGACTTCGACATCGACTCTATATTTAGCCGCTTCACTTAATTCTTCATGAATTGGAAGATATGTTCGTTCAAAGTCTGTTCTCAAAAAAAAAATTATATATATTAACCAACATATTTCAAGATCCAAAAAGTTGAACTTAGCCTTGATCACTCGATGTGCTCAACTTTAAGGCACGGTTGTATGTCATAAAGATCAAAAAGTTATCCAATTTTAAAAAGGGAGCATCACAATCCAACGTCGTATGAGCAATTTAGAACTTTCGGAAGTTTAGCATTTGATGCGGTTTTTCAATAAGGTTGATCTCACTTCTATACCTTGTTTAGTCTTTTTTATAGTCATCAGAATGGTCTACATCAAGTTTAATGATCCTCCTATATCAAATCTAATTTAGAAAAGAAATTGATATATCTATGTATGTATTAAATTATTTATTCATGTGAAGACAAGCAAAAAGGAGGTAAGGACAACAAATAATAGTGGAAACTATCTAAATGTGAGGAATTACAATCACTATAGCGTCATTAACATGCAAACCATGAGCATTTATTGAATAAATTAGGGATAAATCTTATGTGGATAAATAACCAGACAATTTTTATTTTATTCAATTGCTTGAAAAGCATACACAACCATAGTGTTAAGGAAAAAATAGTTTGTGAATTTTGCACTCATTTAGCAAAACATAGTTGATGTGCCTATAACTTGTTCAATCCTTCATTTTAGGTGAGTTGGACAAGAGTAACGTAGGGATGGGCTAGGTTTAGTTTTCAACATCCATTCTCTTGCTTCAATTTTAGACCAGCTTTGTGATATGATTTATGCAGCCTGTCAAATCCAATTTTGGGCTAATTAAATTAAGTTAGATTTTAGATTACATAATTTATTTTTGTACTATATTATTACTATTACTATTACTATTACTATTATTATTATTGCTATTATTATTATTATTATTATTATTATTATTATTATTTGGGTTACAAGAGAGGTGTTGAGCCCCAGCAAACAATTACAAATTGGGAAAGGCACCGCTTTAGTGCAACGGAAGAAAAAGTGAGATAGAGATGCGGGCGCCATGCTGCATCTAGAGCATCATGATGAACCCAATACTCTCAATGATAGCTTCCGCCGTTGGAAAATCATTTATTCTTTTATTTGGATGATAATAATTGTTACTTGGCCACCATTGCATTCATTCTTTTATCTAACAATGCTACAAGGGATGTCACAATGTTTTTCATTAGTTTTATGGTAAATAGCATATAATAATGAAAATACAATGATATTGTTTGATGTGTTTACTATTTTATCAAATGGAATTTGTATTTTAACAAAACTATGTTATACATATGTACAACATAAAGGATGGCCTCCAAGGCTATCATAATATTGTTTGTTTAAAATCCTAATCCGAACTCTTTCAGTTAAGGGTATGCATTTAGGGTCATGAGTGACAAAAGTTACTCGGTATTCATTGAATTTGGAGAAGAATTCAAATTGTGATTCAACCATAGACAAGAAAGTAATTCTTTCAACATGCTCAACTCAATTTTTTTTAAAAATATAAAAAATAATAACAATAATAAAAACAAAGTCTAGATCTTATTTTTTTCATAAATAAATATAAAACTGATTTAAAAAGCCTCTATTTATACCTAATGCCCAAAAAACAAGTTATACCATGATGCCTCTTTAATACACACACATATAAATATGTACGTATGTATATATATGCATCTTTTCCAATAGAAAAATATTTGATGCCTCACTTCACATGTCGTCCCATGAAGGCCCTAGATGTTGGTATGGGGTTAAATGTTATCAAAAGTAGGCAAGCTAATAAGTATTATTGATCAATATGGCCAGTACTTAGAGATGCAAATGGTGGTTCGACTTGAAGAGCAATTGAATGGACCTCTTACATCATTGTAAAGATAAAAGATAGAAAGTAAAAGTACTATAGCGTCATTAACATGCAAACCATGAGCATTTATTGAATAAATTAGGGATAAATCTTATGTGGATAAATAACCAGGCAATTTTTATTTTATTCAATTGCTTGAAAAGCATACACAATCATAGTGTTAAGGAAAAAATAGTTTGTGAATTCTGCACTCATTTAGCAAAACATAGTTGATGTGCCTAAAACTTGTTCAATTCTTCATTTTAGGTGAGTTAGACAAGAGTAATGTAGGGATGGGCTAGGTTTAGTTTTTAACATCCATTCTCTTGCTTCATCTTTAGACCAACTTTGTGATATGATTTATGCAGCCTGTCAAATCTAATTTTAGGCTAATTAAATTAAGTTAGATTTTAGATTACATAATTTATTTTTGTACTATATTATTATTATTACTAATACTATTATTATTATTATTATGATTACTACTATTACTATTATTATTATTGTTGTTACTATTATTATTGTTATTGTTGTTGTTATTATTATAATTATAATTATTATTTGGGTCACAAGAGAGGTGTTGAGCCCCAACAAACAATTATAAATTGGGGAAGGCACCGCTTTAGTGCAATGGAAGAAAAAGTGAGATAGAGATACAGGCGCCATGCTGCATCTAGAGCATAATGATGAACCCAATACCCTTAATGACAGCTTTTGCTGTTGGAAAACCATTTATTCTTTTATTTGGATGATAATAACTGTTACTTGGCCACCATTGCATTCATTCTTTTATCTGACAATGCTACAAGGGATGTCACAATGATTTTCATTAGTTTTATGGTAAATAGTGTACAATAATGAAAACACAATGATATTGTTTGATGTGTTCACTATTTTATCAAATGAAAATTGTATTTTAACAAAACTATGTTATACATTTGTACAACATAAAGGATGGCCTCCAAGGCTATCATAACATTGTTTGTTTAAAACCCTAATCCGATCTCTTATAGTTAAGGGTATGCATTTAGGGTCGTGAATGACAAAAGTTACTCAGCGTTTATTGAATGTGGAGAAGAATTCAAATTATGATTCAACCGTAGACAAGAAAGTAATTCTTTCAACATGCTCCACTCGATTTTTTTAAAATATACAAAAATAATAAAAATAATAAAAACAAAGTCTAGATCTTATTTTCTTTCCTAAATAAATATAAAACTGATTTAAAAAGCCTCTATCTATACCTAATGCTCAAAAAACAAGCCATACCATGATGCCTCTTTAATACACACACATATAAATATGTACGTATGTATATATATGCACCTTTTCCGATAAAAAAATATATGATGCCTCACTTCTCAAGTTGTACCATGAAGGCCCTAGATGTTGGTATGAGGTTAAATGTTATCAAAAGTAGGCAAGCCAATAAGTATTATTGATCAATATGGCCAGTACTTAGAAGTGCAAATGATGGTTTGACTTGAAGAGCAATTGAATGGACCTCTTACGTCATTGTAAAGATAAAAGATAAAAAGTAAAAGTTGACAAGGTGATGCATGTAGCCAGCGACAATTTCAAACAATAATGTCTCGAGAAAATATGTTTTGGAAGCGGAGTTGCAAGCTAATTAACGTAGGAAAATTACAGTCATAGAATCGTATAGATAATTTATCTTTCTCTAAGATGTCAATCCTTGCCAAGAAAAACTGCACATCATTTTATCGGTCAAGTCACGCACTAAACAAAGGTTTATGAGGGCAAATTTCATCAGAAAGGTTCCTCGAACGTGAGAATCCAAGAGCCATTCAAAACTGTACGCGTATTCATTAGCTGTTTCCGTGTCGAGGACATGTGTTCAAACCATGGGCGTGCGTCATCCAGGGTTCTCAGGTGTCACCAGCCAAACGAGACATCCATGAGTTCTCATACTAACTAGCTTTAACAAGTCCTGACAAGGAAAAGAGCTCCCAACGTTCAAGTCCTTACAAATCTTGCACCATCATAGAGGACAACTCACCATGACAAGACTCAAGCTGTATCTATTCTAAATGACTTGAATAGAAACAGTACTAAAACCCATTCCAACTCTCTTTTATATACATACGTACGTACATGCATATGCATGCATGTATATATACATGCATGCATGTGTGTGTGAACGAATGCGTGCATGTAATATGATATATAGTAGGATGAAAAAAATACTTCAATCTCTTTGAAATTTTATACCTAACCATCATTTATAGGTCGAGGGCAATCATCCAACTTTTATTCTGTCTGTAGGTTTTTGACATGGTTTAGTTGCTTGGTTTGATGTTTTGGACTACCTACAATAATTCAATGCTCCCAACCAACTGGTAGATGACAAATTCCCACCAAAGTTGGTCCACCTCGAGTTGGGAGATGCCTTGACCCAACTTGCATTCTTGTTCAATTTTCTATTAAGAAAAAGCTGCATACTTCCAAGAGGAAACTAGACGTCTGTAACTCAAACTCTCTTAACACATACCGTAATCTAGAACTTGTAAGGAAATTTTCTTTCGAAACTTAGATTACATTTAGAACAAATACTTTCATTTATTCAAGTCAAAACAACATTCAAATCAATTTGATTGTAGTTGGATTCTGAGCTAGATTTCACATTTTTAACAAATTCTGATTAGAAAGTTAAGTATCTCTTAAATAAAGGTCACTAAAATTAATGAAAATTAAAAATAGTGTTATCCAGACACTTGGAGATAAAACTCTTACCGACTTCATGAGCAGCCCAACAAGCCAAGTCTCGATTGCACACCCTGCTCACTTGCAATTCATAGGTAAATCAATACTTACTTGCAGACAAGTATCTCTATGCAATATTGAATAAAAAAGCAGCAGATTTCCCTGCATGAAGCATATCTAAACCAACTTTGTTTTGAGAAGTAACTCAAGAAATTAATATTCATGGAGTCAACTCATTTGCATTTCATAGGCTAATTGATACCGGCAGACAAGAATCACTCCGTATATAGAATTTTCATGGACGAAGTATATTTAAATCAACTCTATTTTGAGAAATTACTCAAGAAATTTATATTCACTACGTTAACCGTGACAAATATGAAGCTTGTTGAGTAAAACTAGAGCATGGGTAGCTACAATGTACCAATTTGATGCACATGAAATGTTTCTCTTATATGGTGCCAGAAATTAGTTCAATATAGGACAAGAGGCTAAATACTAAGTCAGCAAGTCAACCATCTACTATGCCAATTTTAGCTACATCTATCCCTATAATTGAGCTAAAAGCAGTATGGGAGGAACTTATGGTTGCAATTTTCACTCTACAATGTCAAAGTTTTTTGCTTGAAGGTAATTCTAGTACTATCATTAATTGGAAGACCTCTTCTACAGTTCTACACCATTAAGTTCTCCATCTCTCTACATTTTTTGATTTCTTCACTGCTAATTATATATTTAAAAAATCTAATTTTTCTATGGATTGGCTAGAGATTTCAATTGTGACTTTTCCTCTTGTGATGCTGTACATCCAAAGTTATCTTTATTATTACAATTTGATCTTTCTTATTTGCAGTCTGAAGCCATTTAAGGATATTCTTCCCTCTTTTTTTTTTATAAGGAATATGTACATTTTTATAGTAAGAATCATTCTCCTTGGAGTCTTTTTCCTTCCCAAAGAGCCAAAAAAAAAAAAAAAAAACCTCATACGCTCATAATTTCTATTCATTTCACCTCCCCAATGCTATGATTAAACTTTATTCTTGCAGAGCAGCCTACATGCTTACTACTTACTAGAGAATTCCACAATTATCATAGTTTAACATTAAACTAATCTTTTGTTTTATGGTAAGATGACATTAAACTAATTCTATGTATAAATACTGGTAGATGTGTATGAAACCAACGCATTGGATGGCTCACCTCTCCAAGGTCAGTCTTCCCCCACTGCTCATTTACACCCCACGCCACCCCCTCCCTCTCTCTCTCCCTCCCCTTTATAAAAATCCGATTTTTTCCCTCCCCTTCTCTTCAAATCACGCCAATCGGATCCGAAAGCGCGAAAAGAGTTGATAGAATTCGATCCCGGGAACCCCGGAACCGACTCAATGCGATCGGTGGAGGAGAGATTTGGATGAAAAATCCGATCTTGGAGGGTTTTTCTTCCCCAAGTTGTGATCTTTCTGCGAAATGGGTTGCTTCCCGTGCTTCGATTCAAAGGAGGCAGCGCAGCTGAATCCAGGAGAGGGGAGAGATGACAGGAGGGAGGAGCTGCCTATGGTCCCCCCTCGTGTGGAGAAATTATCTTCTGGTGAGTTGGATTCCTTTGCGTTCCTACTGAAATTATTCAGTGAATAGATCTGATCCAGGGTCTTGGAACTCTGGATGCTGAGAATGGAAGCTCAGTCTTAGTTTGCTCGATCCCAGTTATCTAGAAAAAAGAAGCTTACCATGTCTTTGATTAGATCTTACCGATATATGATCTGATTACAAATGAGTAATCTTAGTATGTCTTTCCAATTGGTAGTATGGATTTTGAGTTTTGCTTTGTTGATTTTCTGATGATAGAGTGCAATTGGTCAATTTGAACTTCAAACATTTCAATGCGCTTTAAGATTTACCAAGTATGAGCTCAGTTGAATTCATTTTTGTTGATCCATTTATAAAGTTCAGAACTTTAATTATAGATCATGGATTCTGTTCAATGATCGCCCAGTTTTCTCCCAGGTTAGAGATATTTATCTGTATTTTTTTCTTGATTTGCAGGTGCTGATAGGTCGAAGACTAGAAGCAATTTGGATTTGAAAAGAGAGTCATTAAGACCAAACGAGGGGTCTGGTTTTAATATTTCAGCACAGACATTTACCTTTCGGGAGCTTGCAGTGGCAACAAAGAATTTTAGACCAGAATGTTTTTTAGGGGAAGGAGGGTTCGGGCGGGTCTATAAAGGGCATCTCGAAAGCACGGGTCAGGTAATTTGGTCAAATTGCATGAGAATTGTGTTTATAACCCGATCTCTTCCTATATGCTTGAGGCAGAAGATAAAGTTTTGTGAACTAAGTGTCACCTTGTTCAGACAATACTTGAATCCATTAGCAAATGTAAAAATGATAAGAAACAAAAAAGGCTGTTGGTTGATTGATTTGTCTATGCATTTCATAGGTTGTAGCTGTAAAACAGCTCGATCGGAATGGGCTTCAAGGAAACAGAGAGTTTCTGGTGGAGGTCCTCATGCTAAGCCTGTTGCATCACCCCAATCTAGTTAATCTTATTGGCTATTGTGCTGACGGAGATCAACGCCTTCTTGTGTATGAGTATATGCCCTTGGGATCGTTGGAAGATCATTTGCATGGTATGATTTCTGTGCTTCGATTTGGTAGTTTTTTTAAACTATAACAGATGATAGTACTCTTCCTTTGGTTGGTCTTTTAAAAGCCCGATCTCTATTGGTTGTAAGCTCAAGTGAAAATAATATTCTCAGGCAATTTTTTTGTGCTCCATTTCTTTCTTTCTTTTCCTTTTGCTTTCTTATGTCAAACTCAGAGTTCTCTTTGATTGAGAAAAGGATAAACCAATGAACAAACGCTCTCAAATGATATTGTTGACTTGTGCTTGAATCCTTTTTCCTCCTCTATAATAGACTTCTTGCAAGTATCAGGAAACTGAAAAGGCATGACACAAACACTAATACACCAGAATGATCTCAGTTGCAAATATTGAGCCTTTGCATTCTTACTCTAGCAAGCTCTTAGCTTTTCATTTTTGGAACATTTTTTTCCGATGCAAGTCATTATTTGAATGAATATGCCCTTAACCCTATACGAAGAATTCCTGCCTTATACAAACATTTGGGTTTGTACATTAGTTGAAACTATAATTGCGATAGATAAAGCAAATGTAGAAAGATTATAAGATGGTGAATGTTTATCCAGTTTCTATCACCAGACAAGGCAGATGAAATTTTTTCTTCTTATTGGCACAAATCAGCAGTTATTGTAATGCCTACTTTTCTCTTCATTTAAATTATGCTGATGTTCTTTTTTTAGACATTTTATTTAGTTTACTTCATACAGATCCAACTAGTATAATTACTAGAAAGGTCAGCCTTCTATAAATGCTCAGATTATAACCATAGGAACAAGGATGAACCAAATCAATCTTCATCTTCTTAAATTGGATTAATTCTTCTTATTCCAAGCATCTCAATGTGCTTCTTGCTTTGCTTAACCAATTCTTTGTGGTCTTTTAATTTAAAACTTTATTTTCACTCTCACATCGACATGTTTCCCTATATAAGAGGCGTAAGGGCATAAAGTAAAAAAACAGCAGATGGCTGTAGCTGTAGCTTGGTAGCTCAACTTGATTTAAGTTATTCTATTTTCCAGGTCAAGGCATATCATCTCTATTTCCATTTATACTTGCTAAGATGAGAAACAAAACAATGCTTCGCCACTATTTCTTATCTTTACAATCACTATCCATTTTGAATCTTCTGCATGATTTCCCTTGTTCATTTTTCTGCATCCAAAGCATTAGATTCTTCCAAAATAATCAATAGAAACTTATGATGATGATGACTTAATGTTCTCTATATTCATTGGATAGAACTTAAAGGGCTTACTCAAAAATGGAGGAAATAGGTAAATAATAGAAACCCTAGGATCAATCTAGCAATTTTTGTTGTGCCAAGTAATTCCATGTGAAAAGAATCTCAGATATTCTTAGATTATTGATTTTCTTTGGGGTTAAGTATGACAAAGATGGCAAACTAAGATAATAATATGTCCAACTTCTTCATTCATCGTGAAGTCTTAAATGACTCACATCCAACTGTCACTCCCCAATTATGGTTCCATCTATGTGATGCATGTGCCTGTTGACTTATGCATGAGAATGCATATGCCCGATCTATTTTGTATATATTAGTGATCATTTGCTTGCACTGCTTACTAAAATAAGCAAGTTTAACCAAGTATGGGCAGTTTCTGATATAGTAATTCTGGTTATAAGCTGTAATGAGTTTTTATTGAATGATATTGATGATTGACTATGGCATATGTATGAGATAGGCATCACTAAGTGATCAATGAAACTTTTTATTTAATTAACTATTAACTAGTCAATGGATCTTCCTGTTTCTTTATATGCTGTCTATTAAGATGTAGTTGAGCATAAACATGTTAAATCGATCTATTTTTTAGTTAGCCCTAGCTCTGCCCTTGTCAACTTTGAATGCGAAATCATTTGAATTTCACCAGCTTAAAGTCTCTTTCTATGACATTTCCTCTTCTTTTGATCCTTGAACCTAAATTGGACACACCTCCTCATTATGTTATCTGTAATCCATCTCTTGCACTATCAAGAACAAGTTTTATAGCTTTTCTTTGTACTCTATTTGAAATAGAATCTAGCTCCTCTGATATTTGCGATTGCCACCCTAATCATCAAATCTACCATACAAAATTCCTAGCATCCTTATCATTGTTATCTAATCTTATTTTTGCAGCCATTTGATTGCCTAACAATCTGGTTCCTTTAGTAGAGTTGGCATCATATCACTCCTAGTAGAAACTTTTCTGGTTTATTGTAAGGTAAGGACGGCATACTTTAGTTAAGGAACTGGATAACCTGGTGGTCAGGACTCAATTGTCTTATCTGATTCCTTTCATCCAAAATCTGATCTATGATCATATTAATAATTATGCTAGGTTTTAGGGTTTCGGTCGTAAGCACCAAAGGAACAGGGTTCCTTAGACCTTGCCATTTCACCTCTTCATTTAGTCTCCTTCCTATGTCTAGGGGCCCTTTGGGAGAGTTGCTCCTTGGTTGCATGAACTTAATTTGCTTTAACAACATGCTAGGTCTACTTTCCCATCCATTGGCATTATAGGTCTTATACTTGGTCCCTCTTCTGTCTGAAACTATCTTGGTCAGATATCTCTGCTATTTCTTAGATTGATGAAAAGACTGAGAGCCAGCCAGAAAATGCTGAACCAAGCTTTTATGGACTATAGCTTGATCCACAATGCCAACTTCAAATAGATAGGGTGTCCTGTTGGAGATTTTGTTTTGTATCTATGGTTTCATAAGTTCCTACTTTGTGCAGTCAGTCTCATGGTTGTGCTTAAAGTCATGCTTAAACAATCGTCAGTTGCCTGCTATATGACTCAGTTCACATATCGTAATTGTTGCACTAACCGATCTTGGTGTATGCCAGTTGATCTAAAATATTCCTTTCACAATAAAAATAGCAACTTTGGATGGTCTTTCATTATTGAAAGATATAAGAAGCTAGTGCTTTTGCTAGCACTGTTGGGAGCTTGTGATCGAATATTTTAATGATTCTTGCAGACCTCCCACCTGAAAAAGAACCACTGGATTGGAATAGAAGGATGAAGATTGCTGCAGGTGCAGCCAAAGGGTTGGAGTACCTTCATGATAAAGCAAACCCTCCAGTTATATATAGGGACTTCAAATCATCCAACATATTATTGGATGAGGGGTTTCACCCAAAGCTCTCTGATTTTGGGCTTGCCAAACTCGGTCCTGTTGGTGATAAATCGCATGTCTCAACAAGGGTGATGGGAACCTATGGATACTGTGCTCCAGAGTATGCTATGACTGGACAATTAACAGTCAAGTCTGATGTGTATAGTTTTGGTGTCGTACTCCTGGAGTTGATTACTGGAAGGAAGGCCATCGACAGCACCAGAGCGCATGGGGAACAAAATCTTGTTTCATGGGTAAGCTTTCTTTGTTTTCTTGTAGTGGTGTTTACCAAGTCACTTGTATCCCAAGTGGATTTTGAGCTCTTGCCAATTTTCAATTTAAAAGCAATGCAGTTAAGAGCTTGTACTCTGAAAAACCCATTGTCTGTACTCTTCATTTTTATTATGTATCTATTGCTTTCTGTTGTCTGATAAGGCAATTTATCAGGCAACAACTGGCAAGCTGATTGTTTCAGCCTATTTGGGCTGAGTATATCATTCAAATTAATATACTGAAATTACCAAATTGCATCAAACAAAATAGTCACTCATCTTATTCCATGAAGTGGAAATAGAAGAGGAAAGATGCAGGGGAATCATGAATTTGAAATTCTACCGAGAGGTAGTTCAACAGTGCTTTTTTCTAATAATTTTCAAAATTTTCAAAACAAGATTTATTATCTCGTTTTTTAAATTAGAATTCATTTTTGTAAACCTCATAGATGTGCAGAACATATTATAATTTTTGCAGTATACCAGAAGAGACCCTTAAGATCATCATTTCAACAAAACCAAGGCAAACCCATAATAAAGAAAGACCAGCATCCATGACTGGTTCATTAAGATGCTCAATTAAATGCTTTATAAAGATGTAAATGGACTAGCACCAGATTAAGCAACCAATGTATGTTAAGGAAGAGCTCAAATAGCCTTGACATGGCGAGGTGCTTGAATATGTTTCTATGGGTTTAGTTTCTATTGGAAGTTCTGAGCAGTAACAAAGGGAGTCAGCAATCGTGGGTGGACACGACCATGAAGATAAATGGCGGTGAAAAATTTATCCATTACGATGCTTTGCTTGTGTTGTAACCAAAATATTCTTGAATTTATATTCCTTTTTTCATTTATTACACGGATTTAGACTTGAGATACTCAAGCATTGCATGAAAACTTATGCTTTTCCTACTTATAAAGATCATGCCTATATGTATATCTTTGCAGGCTCGGCCCATGTTCAACGACCGAAGGAAACTCCCAAAGCTAGCTGATTCGAAGCTGCAAGGGCGGTACCCCATGCGTGGGCTCTATCAGGCTCTTGCGGTGGCTTCCATGTGCATCCAAGAGGAAGCTGCCTCGCGCCCTCTTATAGCTGATGTTGTGACTGCTCTGGCCTACTTGGCATCCCAAGCTTATGATCCCAATGCAGTACCTAATTCTAACAACAGGTCTGGTGGGGAAAGGAGGAGCAGGACCAGCGATGAGAAAGGTGGAAGGATGCAAGCGAAGAATAATGATGGAGGGTCCGGCTGTAAGTGGGAATTAGATGTGGAGAAAGAAGATTCTCCAAGGGAGACGGTCGGGATCTTGAACAGGGACTTCGATCGGGAGCGAGCTGTGGCGGAGGCCAAGATGTGGGGAGAGAATTGGCGGGAGAAGAGACGGGCTAATGCTAATGCACAGGGCAGCGTCGATGCTGCGAGTGGAAATGGGTAGGCACATAATGGACCACTTCTCCTTCCATTTTTTTTTCTGTATAAGAGAGTTGAAACCATAGAGTAAGGAGCTTGTTCCATGCTACCTTTTCATTTCCTTTTTCCTTCTTATTTATTTTTCCTGTAACATGGAGGGGAAGAGGTGGAAGATTTAAGAGTGTATATTTTCTATAGGCAGGGAGGTTTTCTACTGGTTATGGTTGGTGACCAGACATGTTGTTTTGCTTATGAAGTTTTTAGAAAATTTTGAGAGATGGAAGAGATCTGTATGACGTATATTGTTTATATTGTTTTGCTTCTTCCTCTGTTCTAACCATCAGAAGGTACCTTTTGCATTCCACTTCTGTGGCAAAGGGAACTGTTGCTTAATATCAAAGCTTCTGATGCTGAACGAAGGTGCAAAGCTGGAATATGCTTCTGTTTCCAACTGTTTGGGATCACACGTCACTAGCGAAATTTGAATAGAACCCATAATTTTGTTCTCTTCAGATTGTTATACTCCTTGATATTTGGTAGGCTGACTGGAGCTCGCATGTTTTATATATACATACATACATCTATATCTATATCTATATATTTATCTCTCTCTCTATTTATATATATATATATATATATATGTATATATATATATATGTATATGTATATATATATATATATATATATATATATATATATATATATATATATATATATATATATATATTATATCTATATATTATTTTTCAGATTTTCATCCAAAACAAGTTATTTGAAACTGTCTTTTAGTATATTTAATGTGAAAATATAACAATGTAAATGAAATATGAATTGTTAGAACAATTCCTCATCCACTGCACACCCAAGTCCCATCATATGTTAAGGGGATTTTGTTGGTCGCTTCCTCCTAGTCCTTCATGTCAACATATAATGGTAGTTGAAAATATTTCAAACAATCATCGTCTTTTTTTAATTGAAATAATATATTGTTTGTATGCTAACTATAAATTATAGATTTAGGGTTCTATATGTGTATATATAAATGTCTCTGTTCAAATTCTCAAATGTTAGTATTTCTGTGTATGTATATCTATCTATCTATCTCTCTATGTATATATATATAAAGTTAGTTGCTTTGAGTTTTTGGAGTTTTCAAATTATGCTACTTATAAATTTCATCAATTCAGATATTTTGTGAACCAAAAAAGTTGAAATATTTATGTGGATCACACTCAAAGTATTATAAGAATTTCTTTTCATTTCATCCATTGATTGTAGTCCAATTTGTATGTGTCTCCTTTATTCCTCAAAAATTTACTCAAATTGGTGTTAACTACTTCTGAGAGTCGATCGAGTAATCTTGAAGTGTCAAGTGACGGAATAACATTTTTTTTCTATAACATTTACCATTCATCTTTCTACCTAACTCACTTCCTATTGGAACATTGGTCTCATTCAAAAAATTTCCTTTGACAACTATATATAGGTCATACTCATCAGTCATTTGTTGAGGGAGACTATCTTGATCTTTGATTTGAAACTAGCTAAAATGCCTAAAGTTATTTCTCAACCATCAATTGTTTTTTATTTCTAAGGTAGGATATTGATGTATTAGCCAAAATTATAGCCAATAAGCCAAGATTGTTTGTGGGTCTTCCTTTTATTTAATGGATTTAGAAAGATTGTTTAATTAGGTGGGGTTCTGAATTAGACCGAGTTCTGTGAATTGTCAACACACAGGTGCATTAAGTTGAACAAATTTGACTATTCATCCACATAGACTAATGTTCACTCAATCTGATTGGTCAAATTAGTTGTATGTATATAGAATTCAAACTAGGCCTACCTAATCAAGACCCTAGTGCTACATCGAGGAAGAAATTGTCTAGGTCTAAGAAATGGACATGCATGCTTTTGTAAAAGTTTAGGAGGACCTCTAAAATTTATCGAAAATATGGACAAGATGATATCTTCAACTAAATAGTTATAATGTCTTGTATTTAGAGGGTAGCCTACTAAAAAGACCTCTTTCCTCGGTCCATGGGTCTTCGACTTATAGCATGGGCTGAAATATTGAAATTGCAATGCATGTATAAGATTTGCCTATCCTAGAACTTTTGGAATCATCCTTTTTATATTTTGAGGTTTTCGATTTCTTGTGAGATATAAGAGCTTTAATATTAGGGCATTCTCCTTCCTTTGTATACTCTCTTCGCCATTAGTTCACGATTGTCTCTACCCCTAGATGTCCCAAACCATATAAATTTTTGTGTTTTCTCTCTTTGTTTGCTTTGCTATCTCTAAATCTAGTCACTTTGTGTTATAAGAGAGAGAGAGTCCTTCTAGGGGGCGTTTGATATAGGGTGATCGTCCTAGGATCAAGGGTGATGTCGGTGGAGGTGATGAGATCACCGCGTTTGGTTGCACTACGATGATCCTATGTGGCGGTGATCTTAAATTATCTCCACTCCTCAAATCACCTCCCAACTTGGTGATGGAATACCCGTCCTTGAGGTTGGAAATCCAAAATCACCCCAGGCTAGTGATCCTGGGTTGAAAGTTAAAGACAAAAATACTCCTCAAGTTAGCAGAAAAATTGATATATTACTATACCATCAATATATTATGTCAATGTTATATATATATAAAATATTGATATTATATATTATATTAATGATATATAATATTATAATATATTACTATCCTATTATTGGAGGATAATTTTAAATTCTAGTAGAAATATATTATTATATTTTATATTTATATAATGAAAATATTTAATATATTACTATATTACTCCTATTTACCTTATTTTTCTAATCAAAATAATTATTAGTATTAAAAAAATATTATAAGTATAAATAAAAATATTAATTGTATAATGAAAATAACATATTTTTATAAGATTAATAATTTGTAGGAGTAATAAATATATTTTTATAGAATATATTAATAATTAATATATTGATAAATATATTAATATTTTATTATAATATATTCTATATGATTAATAAATATATGATAAGAGCTACTAAAAGTAGAATATGTGACAAAATTATGGAGCTATTATAGGAATTAGTATATTGACTTACATTTTTAATTCATGAGAATTAAAAATACATAAAAAATCCATCTAAGATATATCAAAGGTATTTATGGTATTATGTAGCCAGTGATTTTGGATCTCCGTACCATACCAAACAAGTTACTCATGGATATCCGAAAATTTTTAATCACTGGACCATGGCCTACTAAATACATTGATCTTAGATCACCGGGGGTCAAATCACCTCAGCATTCGGATCACGGAGATCTTAGATCATCGTGGTGATCCTGTTGGGGTTACCAAACGCCCCTAGGGAGGATGCAGGGGCGGCCCAAAACATTTGGGGGCCTAAGGCGAACTCACAAAAAAAGGCCTTTTTTTTTAATGATGAAATTTTTTTAATAAGTATAAAATACTTTAAAATTTTTTTAAAAAATAACTCGTCTAGCTTTTTGAGATGCAAAATTACTAATCAAATTTTTATACTCAAGATCCATTAAAATACTATTTTCAATCGATAATATAGCTAATCCATTTAATCTTTCTTGTGACATACTTGACCGCAAATAAGATTTTATCAACTTTAATTTTGAAAAACTTCTTTCAGCAGAAGCAACTGTTACAGGTATTGTTAACAATATTCTGTAAGCAATGCATGCATTTGGAAAAGAATCTATTTTTTTTATAAAACTTAAAGTATCAATAGGGGTACTAGTTTCTATTTGTAAAACTTCTTTTAAAACTTTTAACTCTGAAAACAAATCAAGACCATCAATATCAGAATATTCACCATGCTTTAAAAAGTTTTCAAGATTAAGACAACACTTTTTCAAATCATCTTCATTCAAAGATTTTAACTTTCTAAAATTAAACAAAAAACCAAAAATATTTTCATATATGGTAAATTGTTCAAACCTATTTTGAATTGAAGAAATAGCTTGATCTACTATATATAAAAAGTAATCAATTCTAAAAGATTCTTCAACTGATCTTGCTGTCTCATCAACACTATTTTCATCAAAATGTTTTTTTCTACGGATCATACGTTTTTTACGAAATGTAGGTTCTATTTTCATTTCATTTGCAATTTCTTTAGATGAATTCAAAGCATTCATGAATCCATTTTTCCTATAACTTTTCAAATAAGAAAGAAGACTTTTAATTGATCTATAGCAACATCAATATGCATGCCTTCAGATTGTAAAGTCTTACTAACTGAGTTAACAGCAAACAATATATCATACCAAATATTCATGCCTAATAAGAATTCAAAATTTCCAATCTCATATGCAGCTAAGCATGTGGCTTCGCTCTTTATTTTAGGATCTTCACTAGTTTCTGCTAATTGAATTAAAGCATCTCTTATTTTAGGAGCTTGGTTTTTAATTGCTTTGACACTTTCAATACGACTTTCCCAACGTGTCTGTGGCAAGGGTTTAAGAGTCAATGTGGATATATTATTTTGTAAAATTTTCCATCGTTTTGTAGAAGAAGAAAATAAGGTATAAATCCGTTGTATCACTCCAAAAAAAGATATAGCTTTAGAACATGAGTTAGCAGTATCACATAATACTAAATTCAAGTTATGACATCCACATGGTGTGTAAAACGCTCTAAGATTTATATTTAATAATTTTTTTTGTACACCTTGATGTTTTTTTTTCATATTAGACCCATTGTCATACCCTTGTCCTCTTATATCATTAATTTCAAGTTTATGTTTTTCTATTATATTTATAAGTTCATTAAAAAGACCTTTTCCAGAGGTATCATCTACTTCTAAAAATTCTAAAAAATATTCTTGTACTTTTACTGGACTTGTTGAAGTATCTACATATCTTAAAATTAAGGTCATTTGTTCCTGATGGCTTGCATCAGGAGTGCAATCAAGTATTACAGAAAAGTATTTTGTTTCTTTAATTTCAGATGCTAATTTCAGATGCTAATATTTGAATCAATTCATTTTGAATATTATGACCTAAATAATGATTGTGAATTTCACCATGTTGAATGCGTCGAACATGTTCTTGCATTATTGGATCAAATTCTGCAATCATTTCAATAAGACTTAAAAAATTTCCATTATTATTTTGATAGATCTTTTCGTTCTTTCCTCGAAATGCTAAATTATTTTTTGAAAGATTTTTCACGACAGCAATAATTCTCAATAGAACTTTTTTCCAATGATCTTTCTCTTGGTTTATTTGTTCTTGGAGACTTTTATCAGTTGTCTTATTTTTTAGCAATCTCCCTTCTAAATCAATCCACCTATTCATGCTAGTGATATGTTCATTAGCTATTTCATGACTTTTGAGCTTGATACCTAAATTTTTCCAATCTTTAGTTCCTTCATTGACTAATTGACTTGTGCTAGGCTTTGAATAAAATAATTTACAACAAAAACAATATACTCTATCCAAATTCTTCGAATACACTAACCACCTTCTATCATATTTTTCACCATTTGATAACTTACGAATGTAATGTATTATAGAGAAGTGTCTATTGTTTTCATCTTTAGGAAAATGAATATCATAATCTCTAATTGGACCTTTTTCCACTATTAAGTCTCTCAATTTTGTATCAATATTTTTCCATTGAGCAGGATCATATAAATTTGTAAGAATAGAACTAGTTTCATAATATTTTTCCTTGTTTATCCTATCTCCATCCGATTCTTCATTGTGCTCTTCACTAGATATTGTTTCAGTAGATGTTTGAATACTACTATGAATTTGGTTGTCAATTTCATTTTGTTTCGTTCTTTTTATGTCATTTTCTAATTCTATTTTGGGTGCATGCTCTGTTGTTAATTTCTGAGTTGAATTTGATGTGGTTTTTTCTTTGTTTGTGACAACAAATCTATCTAGAGCTTCTTTTTGAGATTGAATGAGTTTATCAATTTTTCTTTTCTTTTTGAGTTTTTCATACCCACATTCATATTTTCTATTAGACATTTTAATCTAAAAATAATATTATCAAATAAAACAATTAAAAAAATACCACAAACAAATTAAGATATAAAAAAGTTGAAAATGATAAAATTTGATTGTGTCAAAAAAACAAACTCAGATCCCGACAAGTAGTGCCGAACTTGACGGGGAGAAGAGGCCGAATAGTGCCGAACTTGACGAAGAGAACTGAGAAGAGGCCGAACCGTCGAAATCACAACCAACCTACAATTAGACAAAAAAAATAATTGTAGTGTCTCTAACTTGAATAAATCAAAATTAATTGGATCCAAAAATTAATCAGTTAGCCATATATTCTCTTGACTTTTTTCATTATTGTATAACATTAAATGCAATAAGCCAATAACAACAATATGGCATATGAAAGAAACCCTATTTATATATAATTGTTCGGTGATCACAGATTCACAGAACTATTAGATAATAAAACAACAATCAACAAATACTTCCATGTGAAATAATTAGTGAATAGTGATTAGTCAATATACAACATTAAAAATTTAAAACTCACCACTGCGGTCTGCGGCCTGGGATTTGATTTTGGCCTTTGCCCTTTGGGATTTGGGATTTGGGAATAGGGATGCCAACGGAGGACGAGAGGAGCCGACGAGGCGACGAGGCCGGAGCCGCGGAGCGGCGGAGCTCGGAGGTCGGAGGCTCGGAGCTAGAGCCTAGAGACGAGTTTAGAGGAGCCGGGGGCCGGAGGTCGGAGCCCGGAGGAGCCTGAGGAGCCGGAGCCCGGAGCCGAGGACGGAGCCGAGGAGCCGGAGGCCGGAGCCCGGAGCCCGGAGGAGCCGAGGACGGCGAGTAGAGCTGGAGAGGAGATCCGGACTCCGGAGTCCGAAGCAGGGGCGGTCGAGCCTCAAGCCGTCAACGGTCGAGCCTCCCGGCTGCCGGCAGAGAAGGGAACTAGGAAAGGGCCGAAGAACGGAAGTGAAGAAGCACTGAGGGGAGATCGGGAGAGCCGGAGAACCGAAGGTACGCTCTGTTTTTTTTTTTTTTTTTGCTTTGAAGGGTTCTGCCGACTGCCGTTTAGCAAAAAAAAAACACTCCTTTTGATCTTTATTTTGGCTGTTATTCTTTCCCAAGAAAGGGGGGAGTCGGAGAGAAGGGGGAGGACCGTTGCCTGTCTCAGCTGTCATAGGCTCGTAGCCATGCCCGTCCAGCCGTAGCCTGTCTCAGCAGGCAGCAGCGTAGTCGTCGCCTCGTCGGGAAGATGGGGATTGCGGATGCACTGTAGCAGGCCGCCGTCGCCCGTCACCCTGCTACTGCCAGCTTTCGGATGTGAAAGCTCAAAAAAAAAAAAAAAAAAAAAGACTCTTCACGAGTCCACAGGCAGAGCGGGGCGGGGCGGGGGGCCTTCCATGAGCCAGGGGCCTTAGGCGACCGCCTCGGTCGCCTAAGGCTCGAGCCGGCACTGGGAGGATGGTTGATGGTTGCACACGTGTGAGAGGGTTTAGGGTCGGTGCCAAGTGGCTTCTTGGGGGCAAATCAGATCCAGCCCCGTTTTTAGTACAGAGAGAGAGGGTTTAGGGTCGGTGCCAAGTGGCTTCTTGGGGGCAAATCAGATCCAGCCCCGTTTTTAGTACAGAGAGAGAGAGAGAGAGAGAGAGAGAGAGAGAGAGAGAGAGAGAGAGAGAGAGAACGAGAATGATGAGTAGGGCCCACCTAAAAGAGGGGTGGAATTCTAACGGTCCAGTTTTGGAGTTTTTTTCATGCGGAAGATGGGCTTCTTTTGGACGAGTCCCGGGTCCGATCTCTTGACGAAAAGGTTAGAGCTTTTGGAACAATGTGATCACGTTCCACGATTTAAGGGTCTATGTCACCCCTAAATTTTAAGGGACTATGAATTCGCCGACTAAGGAGGTGATCCATGTCATCCCTAAAATTTTATTTTTATTTTATTTTATTTTTGTCTCAAATCTTTCTGTCAAATGGCTTTATGAACTTAGGAAAATTAAAGAGGCCAAACCAAATCAACTCACATGAAAATTCATGTAGGACAACATCATCTTTGTTATAGCTTTGCCTATCCTAGAACTTTTGGAATCATGCCTTTTATATTTTGAGGTTTTCGATTTCTTGTGAGATATTAGAGCTTTAATATTAGGGCATTCTCCTCCCTTTGTATACTCTCTTCGCCATTAGTTTACGATTGTCTCTACCCCTAGATGTGCCAAACCATATAATTTTTTATGTTTTTTCTCTCTTTGTTTGCTTTGCTATCTCTAAATCTAGTCACTTTGCACAACACAAATTACTATGTACAAGAAAAATTCTATTTTTTTTGCAACTAAATGAGAGTGTATTTAGCAACTTTCATAGAAAAATATTCTTAAAAAATATAAAGATGAAAATAATTCTGGAATCATTTCTAGTAATCTTATCCAAATTAGAGAATATGGATAGTAGCTCTATACAAAACCTACAATAGAATGTAAAGATCATGTTGAGATCTCCATACAAAATCATTTTTATTTGCTAATTGTGCTTATGGTTAGATCTTTTTGTAAATTTTGTTCAATGTACGGTTGCATCACCTGGTCACCCGTAGTGGTCCTTCATTTTATTTAAACTACACATCATGTTCTCAAAATATTGGACAGTCTAAATAATATAAAATAGTATATATTTTTTGATTTCTTGACACATAGACCAGAGGATCTTTAAATTGTATGAATTTTGGTGTATAAGCAGTTTAGAGTAGTAAATCACATTCAACGGTATAGATCATTCATATTATTTAACGTAGATCTGACTGTATCTGAGTGGAGATCCACTCGAGTGTAGCCAAATCTAGCACACTCTCTCTCGATATGTATATATAAAAAGAGAGAGAATAAGCATAGCAAGTCTATTTAGAACCTAATATAGAATTTAAAGATCATCATATTGAGGTCTTCATACAAGTTCATTTTTAGTTGCTAATTGTACTTATGGTTAGATTTATTAATAAATTTTGTTCAGTGTGATTTATGGTGGCATTGCCTAATGAGCAGTGGCTATCCTTCATTTGAAACTGCAAATCACTGGCTAGATTCTCCTAACCGATTTCCAAGTCCAGCAAAATTTGGCTAATCAAGCGCAAGACTCTTTATTGCAAATTAGATTTTTTAGGAGAATTTGATTACTGCCATCCATTGGGACGTTTATTGTGGGTGTGTGAGTGTGCGAATATAATTTAGGCTCGTCGTAAATTAAGTCCATTGCATGGTCGCAATTGAATGGCACAAGAGTACATGCGGTGCAAATTGCTTAAGAGATGGACATAAGACTATTGTTTACGGCACATAAATGCGGTGGAGGTTGTTTCTTAGTTGGAGCATTGAGGTCGGTTTTTGGAAATGTCCAAGGTTCATGTTGTCCAAATACATGAGTTGGCCTAGTGAGCTTTCTAGCAAAGCTATAACAAAGTTGATGTTGTCCTACTTGAGTTTTCATGTGAGTTGATTTGGTTTGGCCTCTTTAATTTTCCTAGGTTCATAAAGCCATTTGACAGAAAGATTTGAGACAAAAAAATAAAATAAAATAAAAATAAAATTTTAGGGATAACATGGATCACCTCCTTAGTCGGTGAATTCATAGTCCCTTAAAATTTAGGGGTGACATAGACCCTTAAATCGTGGAACGTGATCACGTTGTTCCAAAAGCTCTAACCTTTTTGTCAAGAGATAGGACCCGGGACTCGTCCAAAAGAAACCCATCTTCCGCATGAAAAAAACTCCAAAACTTGACCGTTAGAATTCCACCCCTCTTTTAGGTGGGCCCCACTCATCATTGTCCTCTCTCTCTCTCTCTCTCTCTCTCTCTCTCTCTCTCTCTCTCTCTCTCTCTCTCTCTCTCTCTCTCTCTCTCTCTCTCTCTCTCTGTGTGTGTGTACTAAAAAAACCACTTGGGAGATGGCGGCAGAGGCGGGGTGGGCTTTATGATCAAAAGTCATAAGTCACAGCTGATTATTGCGGGCGGGAGGCGGATCGATGGGCTTTCAGCTACAGGGGCAGAGCTTAGAGCAGCTTAGAAGGATATCTCCTATGTGAGACAGAGGCTGGGGGCTGAGCGCATCATCCTAGAGGGAGATTCAGTCACAGTGATTGATTGGATACGGGAGGAGGATGGAGGGGGGATGGGAGTCCTCTGCTTTCTGACATTCGATTGATGCTAAGAGACTGCAGCACGTTTCAGGCTATGCACGTGTATCAGAAGGCGAATAGGGCTGCAGACTGGGTTGCCTCCTACACGGCGCAGCACTCTGGAGGGGTCTTATGGCCACACCAGGGCCCCCCTCGCCCCTGAGCCAGATTGTAGGCCTTGATTCTGTTGGCTGCTCCTACACTAGAGTAGGACAAGTAGCCGTTGTACTAAAAAAAAAAAAAACACTTGGCACCGACCCTAAACCACCTGACACGTGCGCAACCATCCACTAGAGGGACTCTCTCTCTCTCTCTCTCTCTCCTCGCAGGTTTTTGGGGACATCACACGCTCTTACTGCCAGGCTAACGAGAGAAGCAAGGTTTTTTACAGCATGCACGCAAGCCTTGTTTATGCCACAAGATATGCACCAAACGCATCAACTTCTGGATAAAGCCTTCCATCCTCCCTTACATAAGCTTTGTTAACAAAGAAAACCACATTACAATCAACGTAGACAACTAATATAAAAGATTATAACTCTCTCTCTCTCTCTCTCTCTCTCTCTCTCTCTCTCTCTCTCTCTCTCGCTCGCTCGCTCGCTCTCTGTATAACATTCATGTAGCGTTGGGAAGGATGTCATAAGCTAAGAAATGGGCTGAATAGAACTTCAAAGGGGAAGCGTGTGCACCCAAGTGTTCTGTCCCATGAGGGTTGGCTATCAAACCTCAAGCTGGTTCGTCTCAATCTCCTTTTGAGCTTCCATGCCTTCCATGTCACCGTCGTGGGTTGGTTCATGCCGCTCTTGGTCCTCCCTGTCCGCATCCTCTTCACCATGGACACCTGGTGAGCTGATCACATCGATGGGATGGACCTCTGAGCTCCTCTCGCCCGTGCCTAGCTTTGCCATTGTTATGATGTGTTCAGCCACCTTATTCTGATCATATGCAGCCTTCTTAGCACCCTTGTAGGCTATGTAGATTCCCATTTGGACGACTCCAAAGATAAAACCCAATATGTTTGGTAGCTATTAGAGCAAGACATGGCAGAAGCAATCAATAACTAAAACAAAGATTGGTGCAAAGTGATAGGAAACTTGGTAAACAATCAGGCAATTACCGCCACATATATGTCCTTTGTGAGCAGGCCATATGAAAACCAAGCGATGGCACTCAGTGTGAGGAAGAACGATAGCCAGAAGGGCATGAATTCCACACTCTTCGTTCGTATAACTAGCCTCTGCGCAACCGGATTATGTTCATTTGATGCAATCATAAATAATGATGCACAAATATTTAGTTAAGATGGATTGCTCAATTAAGCAAGATAGTAACCTTTGCTCATTAAAAAAAAAAAATGTTAGAAACTATACATAGATCATGTGTATTGGATACTCACAATGATGCTTAAAGGAGCTACGAAGACGCTGATAGAGAAACTCACACAGACCCATCCAAGAACACGAACTTGTTCGCGGGGACCCTTCGCTAGTAGGAGAGTGAGAAGAACTATCAATCCGAATAGCCCCACGTTCAAAAGTAGAAGAATTTGGGCAGTAAAAATCTGCAACTCCAAAGATCATAGTATCATGCAGTCATCATCAGTGTGCTACAACCATCAGCTAAAATGAACTCTAACAAGAGCCACAGCTGTATACCCTAGCTTTCTTCGGGGCATAACTGAGATACATGATGATGTACATGGTCTCGATGATGCATCCGATCGAGTTAATTGTAACTAGAAGGTAAGAATCAGTCTTGATGAGTGCATAGTATATCCATAGCATGGCACTGAATAGTGCAACCACATACGGCACGGACTGAAACCCTTCAGTCGATTTCTTTATGTAAACTCTATAAAACGTTGGCCTGTAATTAGAAGTATGGAATGGCATGGTAACTCATGGCTTGTCCCATTGGCAAAAACTGAAAGAAGGAAATTGAAAAGATGAAGTGCAAGATTAGGAATGATACTTACAGTGGGGCTACATACACCATGAATGAGATGATGTTACCTGTCAATCACCAGTAAATTGGATGGTATTAGTAAGATTCGAAATATTAATTAAAGGCAATGAAGAGAACATGCACATCTAATAAATAAAAAAATAAATCAAGAATTGATGAAGATACTGACTTATATAGCTTATTGCAACCTCAGTAGAAAGTAAAAGATTGATCAGCAGAATCCATATATAGGGAGGTTGAGGGCCAGCGGGCATCAAATGCGACAATATATACATATATGAGTTTTTGGGTAATAATCACATATATCATCTATTAAGCTGTCGATTCTTCTCTCGCAGCACGATGAAGCCTTTAATTTGTACTTCTAGCTGTTCGTTTCTCAGCTCACGATCGACTACCGAACTGAGGAATAATAAAGATGGAAGCTATTGCACGACTGTTCTACTATATATTGTGAGGAAAATATAGTTGTTGCATCGATCATTCCAACAATAGAAAAGTAAAAGAGTTTTTGGAAGGGAATTAAAGGAAGGGAGACCTTTATCAACTCGCACTCACAACTAATCCATGAAAACCATACATACATCCAAACATGATGAACTTATGATCAGGTTCTTACTTAAGCATAGTCTACTTTAAGAATGGTGCACCATCCTAGAATTCTAAAGCTTAGCTACCTCAGCTTTTCTCAAAGGTTAGCAACCTCAGTGTTTCTATGGCAGCTTTTGTAGGTAATACTCAAATCACTATTCTTAAAAGAAGAAAAAACATTTTGTATTTTGAATGTATAAAATATCTACTTAATAAAAGATTCGTGAGAGAAGACTCAAGATCATAAACTTGAAAGAAAAAAAGAGAGGAAAAAACAACTTTCCATGCATGCTTGATATATATGTATATACCTAGGATTCCAAAGGTGAAGGCCCAAGGGTGGTCCAATGATAACCCAGCCATTGCTTCTCTTTTAAGAATAAGTTTACCTGTGGTAGAAGGAAACAAGAACTCAAAAACAGCAAGCAAGAGTACTCTTTCTCCTCCTTTTTGAGAAGAAGGAAAAAAAATATCACCTCCTGCCCAAGAGCACGCAGTGGTGGTGGATGGAGGGGCGTTTGGATCCTTGAGGCTTGAGAGGGTGTAGAAGGCCCCTTTTATAGGAGAAGAGGGGTTGGCCATTCCTCATATGGTTTCCATGACTGATGTGGCATTTGGAGAGCTTCTCACGACTTAACTAAACATAACAATTACTTTATCAAATAAATGTTACAAAAATAATTTGTAAGAATACTCTAATTCTTTCACAAGCTATCAACATATATATATATATATATATATATATATATATATATATATATATATATATAATTATTCAGGTGGTTTCATGTTGCTGTGGGTCTTATATTTACGTTACACCTACTGGGGGAAAGATGGCTATGATAAGGGGCTCCTTCTTAAGCGAAAAAAAAAAAAGGGGGCTCCTTTCACGTGACCTCTCTTAAATAAGCCCCGCTCTCTCACATATGCCATTTAACCGTTTCTGCTCGACGCCAACACCTCTCCCTTTGCTTCTCCCAATTTTCCTCTCATTTTAAGAACTAAGAAAGAAAAAGGCTTTTTCAAATGCAACCCCCATGTATTGTTATATATGACTTTCAAATTGTTTGCTTTTGCTATTACCTTACTAATTGAGTTGATTTTCTATTAATTCGCTAATATGTAATTTATACTATAGAAAATGATACAAATACCCCTATAAAGTGACATGATGAGGGAAAAGAAAAGCTCGAAAAAAGGGTAGCCTAGACTTTCTCACAATCATATCTAGGGCTCGTTTGGTTCGCGGAAAAAGAAGGGGGGAAAGTGTGGTCAACGGGAAAGTAATGAGATGCCTCTTGTTTGGTTGGAGTTTTCAAAGGAGAGAGAAGGGAAAGTTATATTCCCATGGGAATGTGATTCCCACATTTCATGGGAAAGTCTTTCCCATGAGAAACATGGAAAAGTTACTTTCCCATGAGGCGGGAATCACTCCATTTTTACTTTTTCCCAAAAAGTCCCTTCAGCATTAAAGAAGCATTAAAGAGGCATTAAAAATCTAATCTTTATTAAGGGCATAATAGGAATTATATATAACTTTCTTAGGAAAGTGGATGGCCAACCAAACATAAGCACCTTGGAAATTTGTCACTTTCCCATGGTCAACCAAACATACCAAAAATACTTTCCTAGGCATCCTCTTCCTAGGAATTTGTTTCCCAGAAATCATATTCCTAGGAAGGAAAATACTTCCCGCGAACCAAACGAGCCCCTAAACAAAACATTATTTGCCACCAAGGTGGTAGTATGGTGGTAAGGGGGCGATAATTCCACTCGAGTTGCCCGGGTTCGAAACACGCGGGCAGCACGTGAAAACCTGCGACTTGTATCGAACATTCCTTGGTGGAAGGAGGCCCAGTGGAGCTGCTACGCGAATGGGCCGGTCCCTCCCCTCCTATCGTTTTACCAAAAAAAAAAAAAAACATTATTTCTAATAATAATAATGTTATTAGAGCTAATATCCATATATAACCCTCGCTGCTTCCTGGTTAACTTGGAAAAGATTTTATCACTTAGTTTGCCGCCCCACATCAGAAGAAGTGATTTTTATTTGTCTACACATTTGTTGGCATAGTGTTCCCTTTGTCCGAACTTCATTCATACACAATGCATGTGAAAAAAAAATTGAATTTTGAGGAGGTGTTATTCATAAAGGTTACATGCAATGATGCAAAGATATTTAGAAATAAAGGTGTGAGTCATATACATGAAAATACTTTATGCAATCCTTCTTGTTGTCATGCATGAGGTAGTTCTCACCAATTTTTCCCATGGTATGAACTAATTAGCATCACCTAGTTAGGTATCATTAGGATAGTGTACATCTAGCCTATTGTTACTATTGGAGGGAGGAAGGATTTTTTATGATTTGTTTATTATTGGATGCAGGTTTTACATGGTAATTGCTTCTCTTATCCCATTAGCATACATGGATGGCTTTCTTGTTTCTAAAGCTTTCTATATCCGTTATAAAGGCAGGTGTGAGGGAAAAGTAATAGCTTGTTGTCTTTTGTTCTGTTCTTCTCCTTTGTTCTCTCTCACCTCATTTCTTACGGGGTCTTTGGGTTGTTGAATCTGAAAGCTAGCTGGATATGGGGGTCCAGAAAGACCAAATAGAATGAGCTAAGATGAAGATTTGTCCACTCTATTCTTAGTTGTATCTTTTGCAATGAGAAGGTATAGAGTTCTCAAATTTTTTAATCAACCTCTTAAATAACTCCATTGTTGCTCAAAATTTTTGTTTTTCTTGAATATCCCAATATGTAGAACAATAAAGAAGAGACAAAAAATACAAAAAAAAGAGAAAAATATAAAGAAAAAAAACATATCTTTTGAGCTTCATCAATACATACTCAAATGCTTTGATATGTAGTTGTTTCATCAAATCACATGCATGCATGGACTTGGTGTATCTCATAATTAGAAAAGAGAAAAGATCGAAATGAGAGAAAAAACATGGTCCATGTCGTTAGCGAAGTTTGTTGCACATAGAACCAATCTTTAGTTAATGGTGCAATCAAAGTGCGGGCGGAGCTATCCGTGGTGGTCGAACTAAATGTTGCTCGAGCACATGTGACCGTTAGCCTCTATATGATTCCAAAATTCGAGTCTTTTCCTTATTATTTCGGGGGAAAATTCGATAGGCATCTTCTCACAATTTCATCTCATTTTTCTCTCTCCATCATTCATCGCTTCATAACCGTCTAAAGATGCAGCGACTAGCCCGAGAAAGGTATTGCTACTATTGCATGCAGTCATCAATTTAGATCTTCCCCATTCTGTTCATGGTTTTGTTCTTTTTCACATAGAGATGCTACTGCTCAATCTATATAAACACTTGATTCCAAATTGTGATTTGAGTTGAAAGTCTTGCTCCCTTTGAAATGGTAACTTCATACCCTTTGATATTAAGAGCCCAACATTCCATAGATTAGAGAAAGTCATATATGAACCCATTCCTAGAAAGCTATATATACTATTTTCCTCAAGGTATGGGTAAAGGGCACTGTCAATGGGCAATTGCTATCCGGCTATGCTTTTGGGTTGGGGTCCCTAAACTGAAAGAGGACATTTAGGACAAGATGAAGATTTTTTTATTGGAAAGATGTCTCCATATTCTTGCCGTAGTTTTTGAAGCCAGACACAACTCAGAAGGTTATCTTGGTCCAATATCTCAATTACATGGAGGCAAGGAACCTGCCATCAGGGGGGATCTGAATGCTTTCAGTAGTGGTTTTAGAATGTAATTGTGGTGGAAGCATGGTTAAAAAATTTGTTTGAGTCGACTCGAGACTTGGCCGTGTCAACCCGACTCAGCAATTTTCAAGCCAACTCGATAGGATTTGTTTCATGTAAAACTCAGATGTGTATTGGTCTTAATCCAGATGACTTTTCATCAAGTTACTCAAAACCCGGTCCAAGTCATTTAACTCAATCGAGTCTTAAACATTTTATTGTCCATTTCAATAACCATATTTTGTTTAAAAGTTTCATCTAAAGCAAGTCATTTAGGTTCCTTTTTTTTTGATACAACGATGACTCACACTGATGTTGCATGAGTACAACCAAGAAGGTCAGAAAAAAGAATTTGACGAAGAGGAGGAGGAACAACCTTGTGGTTCTCCCAGAACCCCATCCGAATGCTAGACAACAAAGAAGGCGACCCTATCAGCAATCTTGTTCGCCTCTTGGCAGACGTGAGTGGCTCTGAAAGTGCCACAACCTCTTGCTAGCCTGTGGATATTCTGTAGCAGCAGTTATCCATCGTTAGTCCTGTGTAGACCCCGGATCCACTCGATCACCGCTGCAGAATCTCCTTCAAGGTGGATGCTGTCTACACCCAGGACGAGCCTTGCATAAGTGAGGCCTCTTCAGGCAGCTCTCAGATCTGCTCTAAAGATAGTCACGACAAAGATGTTCGATCCTCGGCTATAACTAGTCTAGAGTCGTGACCTTTAATCACAAAACTTACACTTCCACTGCCGCTACCATTGGTTATACTGTCGTCTTCACCTTAAGAAAACTTGGGGGTGGAGGATCCCAGAAGATGAAAATCACCTGGGTCACTATAAAAGTAAAGTGGCAGTCTCAGATGTCCCTCGCCGCCCAGATGAAACCAAAGTAGTAAACTAAGTTATTTCAAAAGCATGTAGAAGTGCTCTATCCACTACGATACTTGGATACATTCTTCTATTTTTGAAGATGCCAGGTATTTTTGTGAAGCCAAATATGTTAGGCCACATAAGCACATGTAATGCCCTAATCTGCAGTAATAGGTCTCCGCAAGGAATCCTTTAGGTTGCTGAGGAAGTCCTCAACTAAGGACATGAACCGCAACAAGCTCGAAGAAGTGAGGGCCCTCCTCCAAATTTGAATTGCCCACGAGCATGCAAATAGAACATAGGTGATGGACTCCTCCATCTCTGGGCATCCCTCACATGCAGGACTAATCCTCAATCCCCTTCTAGTTAGCACTCTTCTGGTCGGTAAGCAACCCCATACTACCTTTTAGATAAATAAGGCAACATGAGAGTGGATGCACAACCTCTGAATCCAGCCACCATCAATCCATTGAGTTGCCTCCATGCTAACCAATTCATGAAGGTCTCGAGCGCTAACTTCGACATGCTAGTCGCTCTTCAGACCATCCTGTCCGTGACCTCCCCAGTGAAAATTGGTAGAGCCAGGACTCTCTCAGCCAGCTGCACCCCAAAAGGCACGCCGAATGGTGTCCACGTTCCATCTTCTCATCCTCTAGGATGATGTGGTCACAAACTCTGCGACCGACCAAGCTCTCCAGATTGATTATGATAGGTCACAACCCAAGCGGCTTCTTTGTCAGCCATCTGTCATCCATAACATCGAGACTGACCATCACCAATAGCCTATCTGATCGAGGGGAGCACCATCGGGGTTTTGGCACATATCTTCCTCTAGATGAAAGAATTGTGTCACCCAGTTTGGAAGTCTAGCGCCGAGGATCGTGCACCGTATTTGGCCCTTAACAAGGCACTTCAAAGACTCTCAAGCTCAAGAAGGTACCTGGCTACGTGTCTAGCAGCAAGAAGCTCTCGCCTTGCAAGCGTTAAGTGAACACCTAGCCCTCCACTGCTAAGAGGCTAACAAACCACCTCCCAGGCCATCAGGTGAATTCTGCTTCTGCCCTCCCGCTTGCTCCAAATTGAAACTGCCTACTTCAATTGACAGATCGTCGATCCGTGGTCGACCTGATTTGGACATAAACCATCCCCACTGATTATAGGGTCCTTGCCCTTTCTTTTCGGATCACATGCCTTTAAACTACTCAAGCTCGCGATCCTTGGGGTAGGGTGGCTACTCGCCTCCTCAGCCCGTTTGCTTGCAACCCCCATCGGAGCCTCCATGCTAGCGGTTGGAGCGCCTTCGGGTGAACTCGAAATTCGTGGCTCAACCGATAAAGATGGAGAAGTCGGCCACCACGAAGGGGGAATGCCGAACTTGACCTGCTGGTCCGACTCACCACCCTCTCCCACGACCCTAGTGTCTCGGATGCCGACCGCTCGAGAAGAAGGGGAAGTGGACTCGCGTCGCTGGGGATCGTGATTCTCCTTGCCTGGGGAGAGAATCGCACTTGAGGGAGGAGATCTGGGCCGAGATTGGGCAAGTCCAGACTCCACCAACCCAATGCCCCCACGATCCTTGGGTGGCCTCGTAGCCCGCTTTAGTGGACCTAAGCCGGATCTACCCTTCAACAATACAGTATCGGCCTGCATCCCAGCGGCTCGACTTGGCAAGCCCTCTTCTTGGGCTTGGCCCGCATTGCAACTCGGATCAGAACTTGACTCAGGTCCCAAACTGAGTTGACTCACCCCATTAGTGGAATGCCCTGTGTTGCCGTCCAGAACTCCCTTCTCTGGTGATCTCCTTTGGGCCACATTGGTGGGTTTCTACCACCTATCCGAAGCTTGTGGCGAGCCAGGCGAGGTGCCCTTTAGTAAGTATAGTGTGGACTATAAAAGATTGGGACTTCTATTCCTCACTCACCCAACAACACCATGGTGTCCAACTCCCGTCATATGTTTTAATTTTTATTGTTAAATTAACATATTATTTATATGTTTGGATTTTTTATATTTATTTTGTCAAATATTAGTATTGAATAAAATACAGTTAATGGCAGGAGATTGAAGGAGATGAGAAGTGGCACACAGCTTAACCACCATAGTTAATGGCTACTAATAGTGGATAATATGAAGCCTCTGCTGTTAGTGTAAATTATAATCATATGCATCATCAAAAACTCCGCCAAATTGCTCTTCCTCATTACGGTTGCAAGGAATTATGTATATGATCGATTAGATCATATAGTATATGACACTTGAGTGGGTAAAACAACATTGAACATCTGAATTTGAGTGATGGATTAAGCTTTTGAATCTAATGCAAGATTGTGTATATGTGGAATTTGGATTATCCTTGAATGTATCAAGGTCTAATAACATGCCCTATTAAGCCTAAATTCCTTTGATCAGTGCTGAATTTGGAGTTTCTCTCTCTGACGACAAAAAAAAGTGTTTCTGTTCAACTGTAATTCTTATTATATTGGTTAGAGACCTAGATTTGTATACAGTAGCACCGAGTAATATATACAGAACAGTCAGAATGGCACTTATCAAAGGGAAAAAAAATAAGGCATCTATTTTTGAGCATAATAATTTAATGTGGTATTTATTGTATTTCATGTATAGATATGTACATAAATTTGTTGAATGCAGCACATGATATTGCATCTGTTGCTTGTAACCTTTCATACTTGATACTTTCTGGCATTAGTTTACCTTTGAGATGGACTAGTTTCCCTGATATCAAAGATTTGAACCAAACTTGAACCTGATTGCTATTTGAGTAGCATATTAGGTATGATTTATGAGGAAATGGTCTTTGAATGGCTCTGCATTTGGACTACATAAGGATTTGGATAAAATTTGACTTATTTAACAGTCTCTCTCTCTCTCTCTCTCTCTCTCTCTCAAACAGGTGAACAATTTATTTCATTATTTCATATGAATGTAGTTGATCAAAAAATATTGAAGCTTTTATAGACTATATGAATATCATAACTACATATTTACTCCAAAGGAGGTGCCAATGATAGAGTTGGCAAAATGTCTGAACGACGATACTATCGATTTGGATGCTTTCATCCAATAATAAGGCATATTTAATTAAAATAAGAAAAAAAGTTGAATTCCATAGCTGACTCAAGCCATGTCTTTTAGTATTTTCTAATAGCAGGGGAAAGGGTGAAAGTAGTTGTAGTGGCAGATTATTCCTCTACCCCTTGGTGATGGACTAGTGATCTAAAATACAGCTGATCTACACAAAGCATCTCGAAATCTACACAGCCTTTTCTTTTCAGCAGCAAATCTGCACAATTTTAATGCATGCATTAGTTACTATTGTCAAATATATTTTTGTTTCCATGGATACGAAAAATTGAAACCATAATAATTGATATTTTGATGTAGTTACAATACATACAAATTGTAAAAAGAGGATTGTATATCTATTGTCAAATTTAATTACTGGAGATGTAAATATTAAAATTTAAACCATTAGATACAAGATTTAAAATGTTTAATAAACAAAAAAAGAAAATCCTATAGTTTTGAGATTTCTTACCTATATATCAATTTGCATAAAATTCAGCACACTGTATTGTGTCACTAGAACTATTAATTTGAGACAGTTTGGTTCATAGGCAAAAAGATCTTTGAAATATACAATTTCTTCTTTACAAGTATTTTAGACTATGTAAATCACATCTCATTGTTTAAAATTTTAATTATAGAAATCTAAAAAGAAAATGGGCATTGCCTTGGGGTGACCATGTCTTCTCTTTCTCCCCGAGCTAAGAACAACCTCAACCTACCAAGTCATGTTAGAATTTTTGAATCTACCCAAAATGAAACCTCAACCTACCACACCCCATCAAGCAGTTTTCTATCTTTCTTTCTTTCTTTTTTTTTTAAAAAAAAAAGAACAAACCCATCGAGTAAATTGGTCTTGTTCGGAAGGACCCCAACCCGGGTTGCACTCTTGACCCTAGCATGCTAGACCCATTCGAGGCGCTCTAGCCAATACACGGCGCATATAGTTTGATAGCCATCTATCTTCTGATGGTAGCCATCTAGGGATGCACAACACTCTGCAGTGCATGGGCTGCTCCGCAGAGGATCCTAGCTAGTTGCTACCCCGAACCTGTGCCACCTTATGCCATATCTCCCTTTTGCTTGAATGGTGGACCTTGTTGTGTATCTACATTTGTTTATTTCCCTCCTGTTAGATTGCGAGTCAGACCCAACCTGCAGTTCTTGCTCAAATTAGCTATCTTCATGGAAGCTTGTCCTCTTGTTCCAAAGAGCCGCCCAATATTCAATGACTACATGACCTCAACCACTAGAGGCACAAACTACCATTCGTGGTCTCTATACTTTTTGATATTAAAAAAAAAGGTTAAAGAGCAACCAATGAGACTACCTCTATGGTTAGCATTGGAGTCAATATCATGCATTGGGATGGTCGGACCTGCAAAAATTGTTAGATTGACATGGACTCACACTTCGTTGCCTGCTGCCTTATTAGAAATAGTTAGCTCCATGAAAGTTTGTCTTCTTGCCAATACAATCACCCTATTGATGACTGACCTTATGATCTCAGCTACTAAATGGTTTGATGATTGAAAAAAAAGAAATTTCTTCTTTTCGATAAAATAATTATTAAAATATTACCAACTATTTTATAGAAATGATAAGAATTATCCTTGTTAAATACTCGAGGTATTTCTACCAATACAAATTTGATCGACCATAGCCCTAGTTGCACTGTGCTTATTATCAGATTTTGGTCTTGCACATTTTAAAGAGTTAGGAGCAACCAATTGACATGGGGGAATTAAATGTTATCATCGAGATAGTAAGATACATACATTTTAGGTCCATATGTTGTCACATTTTAGGTCATATCTAATCTATATATCTCCCTTGCTCAAAATAGCTGGCTTCATACATTGGGAGTCCTCTTCTACTGTATGACAAGAAGAATCACATGCTCAATGAGATTGCAAGTTCAGCTACTATGTCATCGCAAAGTGAATATGTTTTGCAAATTCAACTATGGGATAGATGATGCTTAGATCTAGTATCTGATAATCGATTTTTTCTTTTTTCTTCTGCCGGGGTTGGATGCAAAGTCTGTCAAACTTTTACACCAGTACTCAATAGATGGTCATTTTTGCAAGGCATAGGAGCAACTATAAGGCCTCCAACTATTGCACAATGTACATCATGCACTAAGCCTAGAGGGTGTTTATGTAACTTCCTTTTTGCTACGTCTATATTATAAAAGCCGTGCCAATTATATGCAAAGAAGCTAATAGTAGTGGAGTGGTAGAGAATCATGCATTGATGGACTAGGTAGGGCAAATAAAGTTATAAAGATTGGATTGCCCTCTAAAATGATAATTGTCACGCCCCCGCCTCTGCGAGGCACGTGAGGCACCTAGTCCCCACGTGGGGGCCACATGAGGTGGGAACACGGAGCTCCCCTGCCAGATATTGTCTGGTTCTGGAGCTTCACGCAAGCGTCCTTCACCCCTCCCCGGTTTTGTTTTCCACCCAAAACGCGTCTGCAGGATTAGGAGACACCCACCTCATATGCCCAGGCTCTAGAACGAGTCTTTCCGATGTGGGACTATTGGGCCTCATACCCTTCCCACCATCAGACAAGAGCCGTCCTCGGCTCCGATACCAAATGTCACGCCCCCGCCTCTGCGAGGCACGTGAGGCACCTAGTGCCCACGTGGGGGCCACATGAGGGGGGAAGACGGGGCTCCCCTGCCAGATATTGTCCGGTTCTGGGGCTTCACGCAAGCGTCCTTCACCCCTCCCCGGTTTTGTTTTCCACCCAAAACGCGTCTGCAGGATTAGGAGACATCCGCCTCATATGCCCAGGCTCTAGAACGAGTCTTTCCGATGTGGGACTATTGGGCCTCACACCCCAATAGAGGCGGGGGCGTGACATTTGGTTTCAGAGCCGAGGACGGCTCTTGTCCGATGGTGGGAAGGGTGTGAGGCCCAATAGTCCCACATCGGAAAGACTCGTTCCAGAGCCTGGGCATATGAGGCGGGTGTCTCCAAATCCTGCAGACGCGTTTTGGGTGGAAAATAAAACTGGAGAGGGGTGAAGGACGCTTGCGTGAAGCCCCGAAACCGGACAATATCTGGCAGGGGAGCTCCGCGGTCCCTCATCATGTGGCCCCCACGTGGGCACTAGGTGCCTCACGTGTCTCGCAGAGGCGGGGGCGTGACATTGAGCCCCGTGTTCCCCCCTCATGTGGCCCCCATGTGGGCACTAGGTACTTCACGTGCCTCGCAGAGGCGGGGGCGTGACATTTGGTATCAGAGCCGAGGACGGCTCTTGTCTGATGGTGGGAAGGGTATGAGGCCCAATAGTCCCACATCGGAAAGACTCGTTCTAGAGCCTGGGCATATGAGGTGGGTGTCTCCTAATCCTGCAGACGCGTTTTGGATGGAAAACAAAACCGGGGAGGAGTGAAGGACGCTTGCGTGAAGCCCCAGAACCGGATAATATCTGGCAGGGGAGCCCCGTGTTCCCCCCTCATGTGGCCCCCACGTGGGCACTGGGTGCCTCACGTGCCTCGCAGAGGCGGGGGCGTGACATTTGGTATGAGGCCCAATAGTCCCACATCGGAAAGACTCGTTCTAGAGCCTGGGCATATGAGGTGGGTGTCTCTTAATCCTGCAGACGCGTTTTGGGTGGAAAACAAAACCGAGGAGGGGTGAAGGACGCTTGCGTGAAGCCCCAGAACCGGACAATATCTGGCAGGGGAGCCCCGTGTTCCCCCCTCATGTGGCCCCCACGTGGGCACTGGGTGCCTCACGTGCCTCGCAGAGGCGGGGGCGTGACATTTGGTATCAGAGCCGAGGACGGCTCTTGTCCAATGGTGGGAAGGGTGTGAGGCCCAATAGTCCCATATCGGAAAGACTCGTTCCAGAGCCTGGGCATATGAGGCGGATGTCTCCTAATCCTGCAGACGCATTTTGGGTGGAAAACAAAACCGGGGAGGGGTGAAGGACGCTTGCGTAAAGCCCCAGAACCGGACAATATCTGGCAGGGGAGCCCCGTCTTCCCCCATCATGTGGCCCCCACGTGGGCACTAGGTGCCTCACGTGCCTCGCAGAGGCGGGGGCGTGATAATAATAGTTGGACCATAGGGAGTTACCTGGCATTAGAGTTGATCATGGGTCGGATCTCGAGCCTAAACTCTATTTCTTTTTAGTCGGGCATTAGACCAGGCCTATTTAAAATTTGATTTTTTTTTTTTTTTTTGCTAAAGTCTGGCTTATGATCAACTCTACCTGGTATTAGGTGAGGTTGATTTCAATGTGCTTCAATATATACTTTCTCCTAAATACCATGTTCTCAATTTGAAATCAATTTTGCATGGTATTCAATAGATGGTCACTTTTCCATGGGCTAGAGCAACCATTCAACTTCCAACTATGGCAAGGTTATACATCATCCATTAAGCCAAAAAGATGTTTTCAAAACTTGTTTTTGGCTGCTTTTGTATCATGAAAGTCATGCCCATATGTACAGAAGCTATTGATTATGGATTGGTAGAGGGTCATCAGCTCCATTGATTATGGTCAATAAAGCTGCAAAGTTGGGACGTCTCTCTCCAAATAATAATGATTGTGATTATAATGAAACAAATATTTCCCAGTATGCACACCATAGGAGATCACTTGGGACTACTTTGTTTTTTTTGCATCGTACCTCATAGCACTAATTTTAAAGTGAAAATCGAAGAGTCAAAGCGGAACGAGACTCCTTCTACTAACAAAGTCCATCTATCACTCTCTCCCTCCAAAAAAAAAATAAGGAAAAATACGTGAAACATCTTCATGCTATCCACCCCCTCCATCCGTCCGTGAAATTTTTCTCCTGCTCTCTAGTCTTTTACCCCTCATCCCTTTTAGATGACTTATTTGTCAAGTACATATTATGTAGCATGGATTGTGCACTATAAATATTATATTCTAAAAATTGTATATCGATTTATTTGGAGGTAGGTATTGGATCGTTGAAAAACTAATTAATTTGTTAAATGTATATTACTTGACAATATATTACGTACCGGTGAATACTATGTTTTAGAAACTATGTCTTAATTTGCTTGGAGGTATGTATTGAGTTACCAAATGTCCTATTTCTCAATTGTGTATTACGTGACCACAGACCATGTACTAGTAAAGAGAGGAGGAGAAGGGAACTCAAGGAGGAGGAAGATCTCATGTATGGAAGAAGACAAGCGGATGGCTGCATGACAGCATGTATTTTTTTTTCTTTTAAGTATGAAATAGTTATTTTTAAATATAAAATGAATTTAGAAAAAGAAAAGAGAGATGAGGTCTAAGTATCAGTACAATCTACTTTCCTGCCATGCAGCACGCATCGCTTGCTCAAACTAGGCAGCTTCGGAACCCTAGCCAGTTAAACTTCTAAGAAGGATTAGAAGACCAGCTATTGAAGAGATACTTCAAGATATGAGGTGTTGGAATGGCCGGATGTGCAAGAGCTAACCTGTACTTCAATCCAAAAAAAATAATAATGCTAAACAGTACAACTTGCTTCCTTATTGAATCAGGACTCAAATCATATGTCCAATAGCTGCTTCTTGGCAGGTTATTGACCCTACTTGGATGAGCCTTAGCCATAAATTTATATTTGGATCGCACTTGCACTTGCCAGATAAAGCTTTACTTCAAAGGTTTTTTCCTTTTTTTTTTGATAAACCAAGGTCACCTACTTACCTTGTTTTTCTGAGAGAAGTCACCTAGTCAACAATCTATTAGCACTATCTTTTAGGAAAAATCAAGAGTAGAGACAGAGAAATTAAGAGCTCATAGTTTTTTGTTTTCTAACTTTGATTTACCACCTCAATAACTTTTGATAAAAGAGACCAAGTGAAGTAAGCAATACCCTAAAGTGGCACCCCTCCTTTAGAAGTTTTGCATCCCCAACTGCTTGGAAAATTTATCCTGGTTGGGTCTTCTCTCTCCCCCAACCCCCACCAAGACACACACACACAAAGAGAGAGAGAGAGAGAGAGAGAGAGAGAGAGAGAGAGAGAGAGAGAGAGAGAGATGAAAGATGCAAATAGGGTAGGTTAGTGTAGACCTAAGGAAATGTTGGACTGAGCCCATATTACTAGATATTGGGCCCAAGCCCTGCCCAGCTCACATTTGAACCAACATATATGATAAAAGTTTCCACTTAATAACTGAGGTCATGCTGAAATCAAACTACTCTAAGTTAGCTTTAAGACTTCTTTTCTTCGATTATAAATAAACAACATATAAGAAATCCTCTTATCCATCTCTTTGATCATGAGCATGAGATACAAAAGTTGCTTCAATAATTCACATGTAATTGGAGGGATAACCCTAAAGTGACTACTAATTACTGTTTATAGCCTCGGTTTATGTATATCAAAAATTCATCGTATCCTGTGGCAAGGGGGATCAGTGTCTTGTAGAAATTAGTGCAAAAAAATTTTAGGGGGAGGGCGTATGAGGAGACCCATAGTATTACTCTTATTTTTGTATCAAAAAAGAAATATTGGAAGTTGGAAATATTATATGCACAATATACAAAAATTTAAATGTATGTGTATACGGTGACAGCTATATTCTGTACAGAAATTAATAGTCCACCATTAATATCATTTAGATAATGTAATATTACAATTGAAGGTGAAAAATAATCTCTTTTTTTTTTAAGAAATACCTTTGCTTCATTCACCAAAAGTATATGTCACTTACCAGTTTTAAAGATTATTAGTTCAAAAAATTTTATTTGTTGACTTTGGAATCAATTAGTTTTCTCATCGAATAGTATTTATTATCATCATTTTAACTTTTACTATATCATCCACCATTCTGAGTTCTGCTCAACAGAAGAACTCATAGGCAGTTAGGGTTCAGTCACTTTTTCCTATTTAACTACTTCAAACCAACTGTTCATGCTTAACAGAGAGAGCTCTAAATTACCTGCAGCCAAAACCCAACTGACTGGTGAAAGGTTAACTGGCTTGTAGTGCCAAATCACAGGCAGCGAATTCTAGTTAACTGGGATCTACTTTTTCAAATGATCAGTCATAATGGCTTCATGAACTTAAAATACATGTAGTGCAATGGTTAGAATTCTCTCTTTCATGCAGCAAGCAACAGAGCTCATCTTCTTTTCAAGAATCGTTTCTACTGCATTCTGCCAGCTTTCACCAAAAGCACGGTCCAATTGCAATTACCATAGCTATTGATAAGCTTGCCTCATTCAGAAGACCAATTAGTTGAAATTAGTACACCATACATCGACCACCCAATCAAACAAGAGCCCTGTTTTAATAATTTTGCGCCTTAAAATCATGACATTTAAGACCATCTAGAACCAGAACGACAACTAGAGAACGAACTGGAAGAAATAAGGGAACCAAACAAGATTTTCAGGAACACAATGTCCACAGCATTGAATAATATAGTGGCTCCACTACTCCATTGCAACAGGGAAAAAAGAAAGAAAATTGCGTCAACTAAGTGCATGACTTGAATCCTTCAAATTTCGATCTCTTCATCTCGTGTTAACTTCTCAAAAACTTACAGGCTTCCAGTGTTCGTGCTGCCACTGCGACCACCAGCACTTGCTCTATTTGATTCCCCGACGCCTGCTGCCAGAGCCAGGATATCGGGCGATAGTTCCCAGTTCCCGCTCCTCCCCCAACTGGACCGCCTTGAGTGCACAGCAGAACGCCCTGCTTCCAAGCCCTCTGATGGAAGATCCTTATGTATACCAGGGGGTGCATCAGCAATCCCACCATCCTTATCCTCAGACACATCATTGTCCAGCCCTGCTTCCAGGTCACCGACACCTAACCCTGCTTCGTTCCAAGCCATAGCCTTCCTACCCACGTCAAGATCCCCTTTGCCCATGTTTGGACTAACAAATCCTCCACCCACTGACCTTGCCTGAGAAGCCTGCTCTCGTGGTACCCTCGCTCGAAATTTGTTCTTGGAGGGAGGGATGCTTGAGAAGAAGATCTCTTTAAAGTTCTCCACAACTCCTTGGTTATATGGGTTAGCTCGCCGATCATAACGGTATCTGAAATTCTCATAGGTTGTCTGCCAGAGCAGCAAGAAAGATTGAATAGAACTATTATAACATATTCACTGGTTGGCACCATTGACTTTAGGCGTATTGTACAAAAGTAAACCAATTACCTGGTTGGTGCTGATTAGATATAAATGGAAGGCAGAAAGGCCGCCAACAAACCACACTGAGATGAAGGTGTAGATTAGAAGAACAATGGAAGCTGGTGTCTTGGTCATTGCCCTCCATACATTGGTTTGTTGATCATCCATAATTTTTTTGATATACACCGAGCAGAACCCGAAAACATAGATGCAGAGCAGAGTAGTCGAGAAGACAAACATAAAAAAGAATCTGTAATTGCGCTGCACCAAAGAAAACAAGTAATTAGCAAGAGTGTATATCACAAACACAAGACTAGCAATTGAACAGGACTTTCAACTTTTCTTGCAGGAATCATGGCAATAGAAGTGCTAATTTCTGTAATGTGTCATAAAGCATCGCCTTTGAAAGAATTCAATCTGCAATAAATAACAGTTCAAATGATTTGAACTGATGTTTGTTATATTATATAATGGTTTTTAGTAGGTTCCTCCAAAAATTTCCATTTTGTATGTATTCCAACTCTTTGTCCTACTCTGATATATTTATCATGTGCATAAGAGCAGCAAGTCATGCTTTAGATGAAGATTGTCTTAAACATTAATATGCCTTACAAGTCCAATGCATTGCCCAACCCATGGGCAATGGTGGTCAAACCGTTCAACGCAATTATTGCAGATTGAGCAGTGTGAACAGCGAGGAGGCCGATACAGCATGCAGGTATCACAATATTTAATCTTTACTGTGATCCCATTGATGATTACATCCCTTGTTCGAGGCAAACGCAACTGTGGAGTTTGGCTGCCCCCAACTTCAGTGTTCTCATTATAGACTTCTGGTTCTGGAGGATGCACATTACGAGGTAATATACCTGGATCTCTTCCAGAGGTGAGAAGAAGAAGAACTAAATCCTGAAACAAATAAAGCTTAGTTTTCAGTTTTTACATCATAAAAAGAGAAAGAGCAAGATCATTGACATGATGGATTTTTTTTTGGGGAAAAGATCAGTATTTTATATTTTTCAAATCCCATATACAAACAATATCGAGATCCTGGGGAAGACATGAGGTTCTTTGACAGATATAGCCAATAAAATGCTTTTAAAGATTTAATCATGACTGGGTTCATGAGGAAGTCCATATCAATTCCACATTTGCATCGCACAGGAATTCTTTAAGGAATGCTATAATACTAATGCAACTGTTAAGAAACATGATAGAATTAAATAGTTCATTAGCACATAATGGAGGACACAAGCCACAAATTTAATTAACCAAGTTCTGGATTGTTCTCCATATCTGTAGAACATGGACCAAGATTTGCAGTCTCGGTACTGAACTCTGTACCAGTACCATTCTATTACAGTGTCGATACGTGGTATGGTACAAGATGGCAAGGCGTACCGAGTGTCAATATGGTACGAGACTACGTACTGGTTAGGTATCGGTACAATATGATACACCTTGTATGGTATAGTATATCTGCTACAGTACGGTGCCAATCAATACGGCAAACCTTGACACAAACCAACCTATAGATTGCAGAATAATCAGCACAAAGGATGAAAAAGACATGAAGGCCCTAATCTAAGTATATGGAATGTTGTGATATATCAACATGAATGACACCAGATGAACGGTACTATTTTGATATTCAAAACTTGTTGCTATACTTATTTCTTGGAACAAGCAGGGGAAAAAAGCATAAACTATGATCTCTGTGTTCATAAAGTACTAGAAATCACAATCTTAGATGAAAGATTCATTTTTTTTGCAAACCATATTCATAAGATTTTTTTTTTCTTGGGTCCATGTTTACACCAGATGGAGATTAGATATCATACAGTGGCAGATTGTGATCTTGCAAAGCCTAGTATAACAAGCTCTCCAGCAAAAGATGCTCTAGGGGCCCTAAACAGTTAAAAGTCAAAATTTGTTGAATGAAAGCTAATAAAAGGGAACAAATATATAAAGACGCAAGAGGCATATTCCAACTGCTACAAACATTTCAGTATGTCAAAGGATATAGAAGTCTATCAGGTAATTATAACCAATATAAACAGCTCCATGATCTAAAATGGTTTGTATAATATGACAACTTCTAAGTTTTCTTATGTGTCCTTACACTTTTCTGGTACACAATTTGTTTTTAGCGCACAGGCATTGAGTTTTACAGAAAATGACTATAGGCACAACTAAATTCGTGAAATAATTTATGTCATACTGAAAAAGACAAGGATAAGGTCCATTTTGCGATGGAATGACTTTTTTTTTAAACAAACCCAAAACTTCCCTCCATCCTTGCATGCCCATGTGTGCATGAACTTGAGTACATGGCAAAGCATCAACAAGGAAGCTTGAACTATGCAAACCTGTTTTTACTGAACAAGTGTCTTAGGCATTTACTGCAATCAGATCATTCAATGATAAGAGGAAATGCATATAGATTAAACTTTACAAATTGTCACAGGAATGCTAGTGCATCTTCTGGGAATAGAAGGATCATCTCGATGCAAGAAGCTTATAAGAATGGTACGGGCTTGTCCAGCATGTGAAGAGAATGCATTTAAATAATTTGAGAGCAAGCAGATAGAAAGGAAAATGGAATAGGAAAAATATTAAGCCATAATGAACCCTAATTCCTCATTTTAGCATTTTTTTTCCTTTCCTTGATCCTCCAGCATTCAAAGAGAGACCGGATAGACCTCTTGTAGTCCGACAAAGACCTTTTTTGGAAAAACTTCAAAGTTTCAACCAAGTAGACTTGTATAGCGTGAGTTTATTGTTGTTTAAATATGCAGAGTTTGTGTTAACCTTCATAAGAACCACAATAATACGAAACTACAATGTCTTAACCTTTTGGAAAGTCATGCAAACTGCATGGTAAACAATTATTAAGTATGAAATTTATAATATCTTGAAAATTTTGCAAAGCTATATGCTCACTCCTATATATCCACACTAACCTGTTCTTTCATATATTGCAGAGGCGCCTCGAGTTATTTGAATTTTCGCAGGTGAATTCATACATCTTTCTGAGAATCATAATATGCTCAAATTTATTTGATCCCCCGCCCCACCCAAATAAATAAATAAATAAATAAAGAAGTCACAAAGTTGAAAACATGAATTTAAAAAATTGATGGACTTACACAATAATAGGATTCATCATGAAAACTAGAACAAAAATCACCATCATAGAAACAAATACTAATGACAATGAGATGCTACTTTTTTAATGTATTTGTGAAATTCATGCTTATTAGTTTCAAGTATTCTAAGAACAAATAGGATTCTTACTTCAAGAAGCCTATATAATGAAATGAATTATTGAAGACAACATCAAGATCAACCAATTCATAAACCTAAAACAGAAATAAAAGTATGCACAAATTAATGAAAATCATAAGAAAATTTTTTTTTCCCATATCCACTAGCCTTATAGCCGATTGCATGCTTAAGTGATACCTGACTTTCATTTATGATTTTGTGCCTGCAAGAAGCAAAGAGCTCATTTTTTCCTTTAGGAAGCTGTTAAAGAAATATATATGTCATAGCCCCTTACGTGTGCCACCTACGGTAAAGAACAGTGGGCCGGCATGGTTTGAAACAGTCACCCCATGGCCTGGTTTGAAAAATTTTAATTCCTTCAATGCCACATGGGTGTGCATGTGTGTGTGGGTGGGGGAGAGTGAGAGGGGGCGTGGGTGGTGGTGGAGGGTTCATTTTGGTTTGTGACTCTGTGCTGCTCAACATGGTTGGTATTGGTTTCTGCTGGTCACTGTTTAGAGCATTTCTATCAAGTAGAAACTGACCCCTCTAATATGGGTTTGCCTGTATTTACTGATACATGTTGCCAAAGGCCCTCGAATAGGGGCCTACTTGTGTAATAGTACCACTAAAAGTTTTTATGCATATACTAATGTCAAAATCAATACTATTAATAAATGTTAATCCACACATGACGAGTCATAAGAACCTCAAAAGTCAGTATGAATTGACTTTGGTTAACCAAGTGCTTTTTGCCATGCATTAATACTTCTGCTTGTAGTTAAATTATATTCACTTTATACTCAGTTCTCCAGCAAAACTAAAGATTGCTCAAAGGGAATGACCAAGCAGCCAATGCAATTAGCTTCTTTTAACAGAAAGCAAAATCCACTACATATTTGAACCATCTAATGACAAGCATAACCTTTGAGAAAAATAGAAATATCCAGCTCACATAATGTACACAAACATGATATAAGATTTCCCTCACAAGTAAAAACAATTATAAGCCTTCATACATCAGCCTACAGACTACACTTTGCGAATTAATCACATGGACATAAAATGCATGCTTCCTACTAATGAGCATTTATAATAAACTGAACCTAACAAGACAGAAAAATAGTAACCCATTGAAAAAACGGGCAAGGAGGAGGAGGAAGAATGACAGAGAGAAAGAGAGAAGACAAACAGCACTTACATATAGTGTGAATGCAACAGCAATCACCATTACTGATATCCCAAGATTATAGGAAAAATCATTCATCAGTTTTCTGGCAACAAATATGCAAAATACTGAGACAGGAGCGACAATGAGGATTATGGTCAGAAACAGTGATCTCACATCAGGTCCAAATATAAACCTCCCTTGAAGAAAAAATATCTGCACAGCATGTGATCAACAAGATTAAAAATAAACTTGAATAAGTACAAAAGGCATTGCAGGCTCTTAATAGAGATTAGCAAAATGTTCTAATAATGCATTACTGCAGAGATCTAGTAATGTCTATGTAGTAACTAGAGATATTAAAAAGAGACCCAAGTATTATCCTTTTTCTTTTTGTTTATTCAAGATTTTGTCAGAACAACAATGATATAAACATATCGAGTCCATCACAACAACAGATAATATAATCCTCCAAACAAGGAGGACAAAATGAATCATTATTGCTGTGAACAAACAAATTCGATAATGAATGAATTAATATGCATTGGTATTAAAGAAGGAAATACATATTTAACATTGAAGCTAGAGTAAAAGAAAAATTAATATCAGGGAAGGTATTGGAGATCCACCACTTACGGGAAAGTGGTGAAGAATGGTTCAGATGGCATGGAAATGGACAATTAAGAGAAATGGAGGCCCTTATAAGGAAAGGCATCTAAACAATACATAAAGGTCTGTGGGGGAAATCCACCTAGAAAATCTGGACTTTAAGTTGCATGGAACGGTTTGGAAATTCTAGAACTGAGAATATTGTAGCCTTGGTAGGAACAAGTAACAAAAAAGGCTCATAAAATAAACCCCAAAAAACAGGCTTCTTGCCTAAGGCTTCATGGTTATGGCATGGCTTGACCTGATCATCGCACTTACTACACAATTGTATTACCATTTTTCATCTTCTAATTGGTTTGAAAAACTTAAGTGATGGTTGAAACATCAAGAAGATTTCACTTGCTGCACATTTTTGCATGACCGCTTAATTAAGCTACCAAGATATAATGGGCATGCACCAGTTCATACAACCCACTGACCACCACTTTTTTTAATGAGGCATAAGGTATATGTTAAAATTCCTTAATAACTATTTCAGCCTAGCATATCAGCTTGGTGCATGGTAGAGGACAAAAGTTGTTTCATGAACATCATATGTACAAAATTTACTGTTTCACAATGGTGCAGACCAAGGACGGTGGAACTGTCCAGAACCGAGCGGTTCCAGCCGATCCGAGCCGTACTAGTGGCTGACCGATATGGTTCCGGCAACAGAAACGAGACTTATTATCGAAGCTGGAGAAGGAGAAGGAAAGAGAGAGCGAGTAGGGGAGGGAGGGAGAAGGAGAGGTAGGAACGCCGGCGGAGGCCGCGGCCGTTTTTTCTATTTCCAACGAAATAAAGGTCCGGCTGCGGCTTTAAAAAATTTCGCAATTTTTAAGTGAAGTCGGCAAGCTATTTGCCGACTTCACTTAAAAATCCCAAATTTTTTAAAGTCGCAGCTGCTTCCTCTGTTTCAAACGAAACAGGAGAAGTGGCCACGACCTCGCTTCCCGCAGCCTTTGCCGGCGTCCACCACTCTCCTCTGGCCTCCCACTCCCCCCTTCTCTCTCTCTTTTTCTCTCTCATGGTACCGTCCCTCTCTCCGTACAGGCCCGGCATGGCCCGTATCGAGTCGTGCCGCCGAAGAACCGGTATCAGTTCCTCCGACCTTAGTGCAGACCTACTACCACAAGAAAAGTTGGTCCAATATACTAAAGATCAAAAGATAAACATTTGGAGAATGCTATAAGTTGGTTGCTTCCATGCTGGAACTTCACTTAAGGCATTTTTTATTTCGTTTGGCCGCCTACCACCAAACCAAACATGCCTTAAGTGAAGTTCCACATTGGAAGAAACCTTCACCTATTTCATAGCAAACATCGTCAGAACTTTAACTTTTCTCAATATTAAAATTCAAAAACCTTTCAGCAACCATGCGAACATTGAATTTGTTTCAATCATTTTAAACTTGTGAATGATGGAGTTTTCCCATAATGTCATGCAAATTAGTTTTGAACTTTCAATCACAACTTTCTAGAATTAGAAATACCATTTTGCCTGCAGAAGCATGGAAACAACCTTTCCGAACATGGCGGCAAGGCTGCATATATTTGACCCTCCTCAGATCCGGCAACGGTGAGAGCCTCGTGCACAGAAACACCCCTATTCTATATGTAGAAGCCGCAATAGGATTATAATGAACTGACAAATTGAGAAAAGATGTTTTGATTGGAAGGTTTTTGTAATCCAACCACATGTCATATGATTTCCACATACTGCGAAACTAACACTCAATAGCATGCAATCCCATCTATCTCTCCCTTTAGCCCTCTCTATTATTCCCTTACATCATTGCATGAGACAAACCCAAGAACAGAGACATTTCTCTATGTCTATTCCTATTTCAGAGAAGAATTTTTCGATTGACTAAATGCTATTGGTATGAAGTGTCATCAGTCTCTTCTTATGCACACAGGACAGGATTTGACAGCTGATGATTGATTATTGCACTAGAAGGGGCCTGAACTATTTGAAGGGCAGCATCACAAATGTGCCCTCATTACCCAGGCTCTCTCTAAACCATCTCATCGTTCTTGTATTTACCTTTTATGTAGTTATAAATTTGTTGAATTTATTCTTTAAATCCTCTTCTTCATTTAGCGATTTATGTATTTTTGAGATTAAATACCACAAAATCCCTCTAATATTATCATTCATTTCTACCACCTTGTTCATTGATGTTAATAGTTGCTGCCTTTTCTATTTTTCCTATTTGTATCTAATTATTTCTTTACTTTTTTGTCCTGCCACTTTGACAAGGGACTAGCTTTATCCTTCTTGTAGCTATACCTCCTTTTCCCAGTCTCTTTCATTTAATAAGAATGTCTCAATCAATGCACGGAACTAAATGAAGAAACAAACAGAACAGGCATCAGATTGACGCATCATAGTCCATAAAACAAAAGACACAAAAATAAAATTAGAAAAAAAAACCATTTTTTTCCATTGAATCAAACTACATAAGTAGATTCCTTTAGTTGGCCAGTTCTTCCAAGAGTTAGCATTAGAAACAAGGAAGTGCAAAGTAAAAAAAAACAATCAAATTTGGATATATCTTATCACATCCTAAATCCCCAAATCCTGATTTCCGAATATAGCAAACAGTAGATCCTCAGAAAGAAGTCACGGAGGGAATGAACACCACTTACGTTGCTGCCTTTCCAGACCTCGTAAACCCTTGGCATCTCCACGTCCGCCTCCGTCGCCATAGCGGCGGGAGTCGATCCCCGAGGAGGCGGGGCCACGTACATTCCCCCTCTTCGCCGCCGCCCAAACCTACTTCCCTCACACACACGAAGAACTAGATCCTCCAATCACGACCGGGAAGCAAAGATGGTGGCTAAGCACCGTCTTCCATGGGTTCAAATTCCTCGCCACCACGGCCTCCAGCCTCCACTCCCTTGCTAGATCCAACAGATAGAGAGGCCGACCAGACTCTCGCGATCTCCGCCGCCGCGCGAGCTCCCGGCCACGCGGTGCTCCGGCAAGTAGAGATCTCCTCGCCGGCGCAGATTTCGGCGGTCTCCGTCGTCGTCGCCCCAACCTTCGCTTTTGCCTCGCCGACGGCACCGTGATGGGTAGGAACCGGAAAGGAAAAATGGAAGCTTTTAGATGAGACTACGGAGAGTGGATATGCCCAAACGGGAACGTGGCAACTACTTATTGGAGGAACGTTCGTGTTGCCTGAGCTGGGTCGTACTCCGGATCGATCTCCCAGTTCGACTCCGCGAGTCCCCACCAAGTCCCTTCTTATGTACTGAGTGTCTGAGTCTACTGTCCATAACTCCAGTCCAACGAGAACGCGTTTCCTGTCTCCGCTAACAAGGGGAAACGAATGGCGTTTCCCATGTACTCGCCTTCTTTCTCCTATCCCCGCTAAGCCCTTCTCATGCACCGACCATAACTCCAGTCCAACGAGAACGCGTTTCCCCGCCCACTGACAACGGGAAACGGGCTCATAAGAGATGAGAAGCATTTTAGTAATCACGTGATATTGACGCCCCATTTGTTGATTTCGGCAGCCGGCGGACATTTCCGGCAGAGCTGACTGAAAGAATGCGGCGTGGATGACTACTTTTGCTTTAAAAAGATTTGTTTTTTTCCCCTTTTCTTTTGGATTATGTTGACTGCGCTTTTATCCATCGTGTGTGTGAACCGTCGTTTTCAAAAAAAAAAAAAAAAAAAAGCAACTTGATGCGAAAGAATGATGATGCTACCTTTTCTTCTTTTTTTTTTTGTGGAATAGGGAAGGTCTTAGGGACAGGAGCTGCGCCTTTCGTGCGAAAAATGATGCACCTTTTCTTTTTTTCGCACGCATCCACCACCGTTGGATTGCAGGGGAGTACCAAGAATCACCACTGCTTTGAGCATGGACAGACCCGGTGGAGAACGGACTTCACTTTTTTTTCTTTTCTTTTTTTTGAAGTGAGAGTGTTTTTGTTCAGGGTTGAATTGGCGCGCAAAAAAGGATTCACGTTCCACCGCTGGATCGCTTAACGGTTGATTCGGAATGTCGAAATCTGTACCTTGAGATCTGTGCCGAGCGCGGTCCGACAGGCCACCTCAGTTTTGGGCAGCAAAAAAGGCGGGGACCAAAGACATGAATTAACGGGATGGGTTGTCGTCCCTTTAGTTTCTCCCTCTCAACCATCCACATTAAATGAGGTTTCCAAACGAAAGGCTGAGTAAACGAACGAGCACTCGCTCCATCGAAGAATTATTCCAACTAGAAGGTTGAATATTCCGGTCTACATCTAAGTTAGTTTACAAGAGCACAAAATAATTTAGAAGAGTAGTGGCTAGAGCCGCATCACCTATGCGAGAAATGTTTTGGGCGTGGACCACATCCTCCTCGAAAGAAACTCGGCCACGGTGATCGAGTGAATCAAAGGTCGAAGATGCGGCGCTGGCTCTTAGATGAGTGTGATCTCTATCAGATCACATATGTCTACAGAAAGGTGAATAGTATTACTGACTGGATGGCCTTCTTCGCAGCTTAGAAGACTTCATCTAGACAGACACATTAAGCAAGAAATATTGGGAATGACACGGACGCATGCATAGGATATGGGAGATTGCATAAAAGTGCCAAGGATTAAACTAAGAGTGAGATGGAAGTGTCTTACTGCTAGTCAAACAGTTTAAAAAGAAAGGTGGAGACCCAGTGACTTGCAAGAATGGCACAATGATTTCAAGGACATGCCATTGTGGATCATAGAACACCATTGTCAACTGTAGGAAGCTTATGCCCTTTGAAGACTAGTTCTTCATCCTTTTTCTTTATTAATTTAGAGAGGGACAAACCTGCTTGATCTCCATCTTCTTCTGCTATTGCTTTTGGTTCTGAGGGAAATACGTTTTTCTTATTATAGAGATAACTCAAATTTGTAGCTTTGAGATTACCCTCGGGGATTTTTTTTTTGAGCTACCGTTTTTCTTAGAGGAAAATTTTCTAAACTTATGTTGGAAGCTCACTGCTTAGTCCAATTTTCTGTCACCACCTAGAGCTCACACGTCCCTCTCATTATTTCAAGTATTCAGAGCCCAATAGGCATACTCTTCTCAGTTTTGAGTATAATATTTGGAACTAGTGAAGGTTCAAGACCATCCGAAGCTCTTGTCACCATCCAAAGCTCAAAAACCCCTCATTATTTCAAGTGCTTAGAGCCACAATGGGCACTACTCTTAAGTTTTAATCTTGTTTAGTGGGAAGTTGGGGACACTATAAGACAATGGGTGGTCTCAAGTCCTCAAATTCTTCATGCTTCTGTACTTTGATTGTTTAAAAATCTTATTCAAGGCTCTTGCCCCCCTCCCATTGCTAGCACAAATGGGACAAAACAACAATTGGATGGCTTCTTCTACTATTGGGCATGTTTGTTTGGCTTCTTTAGAAATTTCTCGTTTTTCTAAATGGCAGTTTATTTCTTTATAATTATCATCCTGAACCATCTTCTAGTGTGCAATGGTTAGAGCTGGTCAGAAGGCATGGCTTTAGTCTCTAACATTTCAATGGATTCACTTTGTGATGATTTTGTCCGATTAATATTTGAAATAGAATGCAATTGATATTCATAGTCGGATAGAAATTATGGATATACTTAATATTCAATCTGTATCTGTATCTGTTGAGAATAAATATAGATATACTTAATATCCAATTCACATCTGTGTCATTTAGAACAAATATGGATATGCTTAATATTTGATTTATATTTGTATCCATTTAGAACAAATTTGGATATTTAATATTTATTTAATATCCGTATCCATGTCCATTAAAAAATATGGATACAAATATGGTTATTGATACCCAATCCATATCCATGCCATTTTTAGCCCTTCTCATGAAGCGACTCCGGATTTTGAAGCCAGGTGTTCATTCCCTTGCCCTCTCTCTTTTTTGTCGGTTTTTTTTTATCTCAATTTTTACAGAAATCTAAAGAAGACATTCTAGAAAGAATGGGCTGCTTTAGTTGAATATATATTGAGATTCTATTCTCGTGTAAATTAGAAGCACATACTGCTAAGATTTGAGATATGTACGATATTTCAATGATTCTTTTTGTTTTTTGATTTTTTCCCTCTACCATAAAACTTCAGAATATGAAAAATTTCAAGGATCTTTTTGGATTTTTGTTACATCTCTGGTAAAGTAGCATTGGTCCTGTGATGGGTGGTGTTGTTCTCGTAAACCTGCATCTCGTTTCCGGCGTGCATGCTAGCCTCCTAGTGACACTTTTCCATCAAAAGAGTGTTCTATAGAGCTCGTTTGGTTTGCGGGAAAAAAGGGGGGAAAGTGTGGTCAACGAGAAGGTGATGAGATGGCTCTTATTTGGTTGTAGTTTTCAAATGAGAGAGAAGGGAAAGTTGTATTCCCATGGGAATATGATTCCCACATTTCATGGAAAAGTCTTTCCCATAAGGCGGGAATCACTTCATTTTTACTTTTTCCCAAAAAGTCTCTTCAGCATTAAAGAAGCATTAAAGAGGCATTAAGAACTTAATTTTTATTAAGGGCATAATAGGAATTATACATAACTTTCCTAGGAAAGTGAATGGCCAACCAAACATAAGTACTTTTAAAATTTGTCACTTTTTCATGGTCAACCAAACATGCCAAAAATACTTTCCTAGGCATCCTCTTCCTATGAATTTGTTTCTTAGGAATCATATTTGTAGGAGGGAAAATGCTTCCTACGAACCAAACGAGCCCATAGTGTTACCATGAACTTATTGTCCAACAACCCTAAATATTTCTCTTCCTCAGGCTGAGGATACCTAAAGATGAATGTTGACAGATGTACTTTCCCCTGCCATACAAGTGTGTGGCCGTGCTCTTTGTTTTACCATTGTTAAGGGAAGTGAAATATTCCTATTTCTTTTTATCTTATGTCTGCAACCATATTTACTTTGTCTGGGTTTTTAATTCTACCCAATTTCTTGCTCTTGCTTACGAATTTGTGTTTCCAGATATTTAAGCAGATTTTGCTGTGTTTTTGTTTCGAAGTTTATCGCTGTATCTGAAAATTGAAGCAATGGTTAGTCTATCATTTTTCTTTTTAATCAAACGTTCTTATAATTTATACAAATTAGTGTTTGCATCTGGTAATGATCAGTACCTTGTGAATTAATGAAATAAGAAAAGGTAAAAGTTAGCATATGTGATAGTTTAATGTCTATGCATATCTGTTTAAAAGGGCTATCTGATGTTGAAGGAACACATAAAAACATAGGCTATCATGGAGGAAGAAGACTCAGCCACCATTATAGAGAAGATTCAGAAGGTTCGCCAATTAGATAGCTAGTCACTCAAACAGTACTCTATGAATACAGAAGGAAGAGCAGACTAGAGCTCATTTTGTTTTCTGATTTTATTGAATGTATTGGTACTTATGTACTGCTTAAAATAAAATAAAATAAAAATAATAAAAAAAAAAGATGGGACTGGGCAAGGTGACTCCAATTATTAGCTTCTCCTTTTGGTGTCAATGTGACAAGAAAGGCAGCATTGCTGATCCCATGGTTGAGTGCCAAGTTTGTCTTTCTCGACAGGCAAAGCATCGACATCTCAAATGAAATATGTACACCTACTTATTTGATGAGAGAAATGACATGGAATGGAGCTTATTGCAGACCGGTAGTTAATTTACAATGGCTATCATCCAGGAAAACAATAAGAAGCACACACATCGAGCACTGGAAAGGGACTCCACTAGTTTCTTGGCAACATTCTTCTATATTGTATTGGTCTTGGGAGATGAAAAAGACCACTTAGAATTTTAAATTTACAACAGAGAGACAATTGAAATATCTAAATTAAGGTCTCTTGATCTTTGAGAATGTCCCCATCTCTGAGAAGTAAGTGCTTTGGATTCCACTGCCGAGCAGATTTCCATGAGACTGTGGATTCGTGAGCTCTATTCCCTGAAAAACAGAATGCCACCACAGATTTAATTCATGAATGAGAAAATCCTAAATCCTTACATCGGCAGTCAAAAAATGTTTATCCTGATCCCGATTTGCTATAACATGATTCATCAATTTGTGCACGAAATTTGTCACCTACACTCATCACTTCTTAAGCAATGTCAATATTTTATCCAAAACGGATGCTGGATGCTGGATACTGGAAAAGCTTGTTTGCACTCATAAACTAGTGTAATGGCAGATGAACCCCCAACGCCCCAAGGATATGTCAAAATCTAGATATTTGAGCCGTAGACTTGGTAATTTCATTGCATCTGGTAGAGAAGATGACCACCATAAGCTTTTATTTTGGGAAAAGAATTGTGCCCAACAATGATCAAATGATTTCATGGTTCAATGCAGCAAGGGGCCCTTGGATCATGCTATGAGGTGCATGATGCCTCAATAGGCATCCTGAGATTATTATGGACCCATACGAGCGTATGTTTAGTCCCACATCGGCTATACAATGAATAGATCTTAAATACTTATAAAGAGCTAAGGAACTCGAGTAAATCTTTGCAGCTATACAACGTTCCTTTCACTATAGATGTCTGTACCTATGGATTGACTTCATTTGTATCTATACATGCATTCTACTAGCATCTTTATCGGTTTATGTTACTGTAAAATATGAAAATTTTACACATGGTTCCATCTTAAAGTTACTGAATTTTGACTTTGAGTTTGACAGAATTAAATCAAGAACTGGAATGATTATATGCAGCTTGGAAATATATACAGACCTGTACAGGGGTGAATGCAAGACTAGATGTCAGTCCTGAGGTTGCACCACTGCTTCCATAGTTCTTCTCCTTAAACCTGGTGTACACAATAAACAGTGGGCAGTTCATAGAAATATGGAAAAACTGATAGAGACTCTAATTTGGATTTTGAGGCAATAAAGGAAAAAGCCAATAGAATATCTCATATTCGATAATCTAGAGGATGGAAATAGAATCCTAAAAGATGAAGCATCCAAAAGGATCTAACTGCCTACTTTTTAGCAGCTTTGGCCGCAAGTTTGCTTTGACCAATTGACACACGCAACTTCCCACTTCCTGCCTGACCAAGCATGCCATAACCTTCACCCAAGCCATCACCTGATAATGGAGAGATAAAAGTTAAGAACATCTGAAGAAGCATCAAACAATTATGTCGGCTACAACAAGTCAATAAGTTCTAAGCATGGTGGTTTCCAGAAAGCATGTAATCATGAGAAACTAAAAAGGAACAGCCTTCACTGTCAACGTTATGAGAACTTCCAAAAGCAAATAGAGTATTTTCATGAAGCTAATAAATTATTTTGTATTTATACTTTTTTAAGAATGTTTTGAGATTTGAAAACAAGTGGGTGCCAAAAACAAATCTCGCAAAACCATTCGTAACTGTCAAGCTCAAAGTATCAATACTTTTTTAGTGTAACAGTAAAATAAATGCTTTGAAAATAACTTTTTGCACAGAAATGTGAAATCAGAAAATCAGCAAGATTTGAAATTAAATATGGACCAATTATACCTTTAAATACTGATATAGTCATTATCTACTTATTAAAGTGCTGCTGCGATTTCAAATGTATGTAAACATCTCAGCATCTTACTATTATGAATTTTGCCCCAAAATTCATACAGTAAAAGAGTTCCATTTCTACGCATCTCAGTGGCAATCAACAAAAAAACTAAACTTACCCAGAGTGATTTTCGAAAATTCAGAGAACATCAAGACTAGCAAGCCCCATCTATTAAAGCAAACTTAATGAATCATCTTTTGATCATATCTTTGAGAACAATCAAAAGTCACTTGAAAGTGGGAAAATAAAAATGTGAAGACTGGAGAAATGAGGGATAAAAATATGAACAAGTCATGCATGAGTGTATGCTCACCAAGGGAACTTTCTTCTGGCACTCCAAATTGCATTCTGTTAGCCAGCTTCCTCATATCAGTGATTGCATATCTGTCAAATGCCAAATTTTCAAACACACAAAAATCAAGTTATGGAATAAAACGATCTTGCTAATATGATAATTTTTGTTGCAGAGCACTGTCATAAGAAATTGCTACCTCTCTTTCATTTTCCGCAGTCGACGACCACCTCTCTTCTTTTTGGGCTCTGAATCTGGAACTGGAAGGGGTTTTGGTTGCTTTGCAGGGGGTGGCTCTTGCCACTTCTCAATCTTCTTACGGATTTCCTCTCTCAAGTTCCTTCCAGTCTTCCCCGTTGGATCTCCTCTTGTTGAGTCTACTCTTGCTGCTAGCGTTGATTTTGAAGCCAACAGTCTACAAGCACGGGTCCTCAAAGAAGGAGGGGTGCTCTGAAAAATCTCAGCTTGTTCAAGATAACCTACACGAAACTGAGAGGCTGCAGTAGAAAATCCAGCAAGGGTTTTCTTCTTTGCCCCAAGAAGCTGAACGTTGCAAGCTGGCATTTTTGCCAATGAAGACAAGCCACCAGCTGTTCCCATAAGTTTAGCTGCAACTGCACTTCCAACAATAGCAGAAAGATTTGGTGCGATATACCCCATCCTGCTCTCTACAAAATCAAGAACTTTCTTCTTTGCAATGTCAAGATCAAGTGCTCGGTCACATGCATCAATTGTTTTTTTTAGGTTCTCTTCTGACAGAGGCTTGCCACTTGTAGTTGATGCTGTAACAGAAATGACCATAATAATTGCTGAAGGTAGAAGCCCCTCCAAGTCAACAAGGGTCAAGTCCATCTCATTTCCAATCTTCTTCACAACCCGAGCATAATCAATTGGGTGGTGAACAAGAGATTCAAGTTCAGGAAACTTCAAGCGGTACTTATCACGTATAAAATTGTGAATTATGATGATTTCATTTTCAATGTCGACAGATAAAGAATTGCAATCAACAATAAGTTGATACTCAGGATCATCCTCCAAGACTGTTCCATGACCAGATATATCGGATCCTCTCTGGAGTGCATCTTCAACTTTCTGCGATTCACAAGAAATGAAGAGTGATTATCATATGTCACAAACTGAAATATCTTCCTAAGTTTTGCATGATGCATTTCATTATTATGCAATATATCTAAATGAGTCGGAACAAAAGAGAATAAAATAAATAAACCAACAAAATCATCATGACAACAAGAATAACTAAAAAATGGCATAAATACATTCTAAAAACTTTTGGAGTTCAAAAGGAAATATTGCCAACAGAGAAAATTTTCAAGTTTATCCTAATACACTTTCACTAATTTTAAAGGAAAGGGAAATAAATAGTTAAGCATGAAACAGAGAAAAAATTCAAATCAGTCAAAAAAAGGCAACCATGAATGATAGACACAGATGAAATATTATCTAGATTTAGGTTATAAATGCAAATGAATAAAAGCTGAGGCAACCATAGCCCAATAACCATGAATATGTAACAAGACATAACCACAAAAGCACATGCTACAGTTGTGAGGTTTACCTTAATAAGAAAACATGACAACCAAATGTATAAAGAGTTTTGAGCATCACCTGCATAATATCATTATAGCGTTGCGTCCTCTGCAGCTTTGAAACACTATCAAGATCATCATAGTTTAGTGCTTCAATATCAGCTATATCACCATCAGCATCCTCCTCCATGTCTGCTACATCAGCTTCCTCATCGTCCTAATAGACAAGTTCCATGTGAGATAGGAGCAAGTAACCATGATGCAGAAATATACAACACCGAAACAAAAGAAACAGGTAGAAGATGAGGTTGATACATAAAATTGCAAACATCTAAATATTATCTATCAGCCTAAAATTGTAATCAAGTATAAAGTTAATATATAAACTCACAAGATGGGCTTCATTGTCCGATAAATCTTCAAGGTCCGCCAAGAAAGAATCAGCAAGACTGGCCTGTTTAAAAACCACAGCTATAATATCAGTATACATCTTCAGTTGTTCGCAAAAATATTACACCTGAAGTAAAGAAACTGCAACATTGCATAAGACCTATTTTCCTTGTGAAATTGATACAGAAATGCTAAAAGAAGATGCTTCCAAAAAATCATGCTTGTAAAATCCCACATACACATTCACCATACAGGCCTAGAAACTGAATGCAATTAAAACATACTGTGAGTGGTACATTGCATGAAGAATTGCCAGAACTTAATCAGGCATTTAGCTGCACATAACTTAGAATAACTCATAGATATAATATTAGCATTACAAATTGCCGCAAATATAGTAGTAATAAAAATGCAACAATACGGAAATATGTCAATAGAAGAAGAACGTAGGAGATGTTCAGAAATAATGCAACTTGTTGAAGTCTACTATTCACTGCCATCCTAGCAAACAAGAAAAGTAGATACCTAAACTATTTATTTGCTATATATAACTTCAGGTTCTGAGTACCAGACTAGTGGCTAAAAAACTGAAGATAAAAAGTATGCCAACCCACACACACACACACAAACAGACATAAACAAACAAAAGCACAAATACGTGTATAACCATCACAATTAAAATTTTTACAGCATTCCTTGTGTGTCACATGTCCAGCAAAATCTGACAAGGGAACCTCCATGGAATTTGGCACAAAGACATGTATGTATTATATAGATGTTTGTATAAGCATGCATATCTAGTCTAGAAAGCTTGAGATTATTAACAGTTTTAGTAAGGTCCACTGAGTTTCAAGTTCAGCTCAAGTTTATGAGTTTCACCCACCCAAAAGATGAAAAAGATTATGAAAAGATAGGAAAACAAGGGAAATGTAAAACAATTTGACAAAAATATATCACACAATTTGAAGGCATATTTAATAATCTGACATCTTTGGTTTTTATGGTTTTGGTGTTTTCAGACCAAAAGCCTAAAAGTACAAAACCAGTTAAAAAGAATATCTGTTTGGACATGATGGAGTGTTAAAGAACTATATTACATTGAATTGCTTAATAAGAATCTAACAATTAAATACCCAACAGTGTATCCCAACAAAAATAAACTGTAATAGCATAAAACTACATATGGCTATAAACTTGATACCTAAGATAACATGGATCGACATTGTGAGGAAGGATATGGAAAACTTAAAATAACAAAAGGGATAGCCCTAAATAGGAATACTTGGAGAATAACAATCCAAATAGCTGGAAAAAGGCTTGACAATTATGATTATAGTTATTAATATAAACATGATACCATTAGATCAAGTATTGGTTATCAAATTATATTTTATAGTAATTTGGAGTACGAAATAAGATGACAAATGGATGCATTTTATTTAAATGTCCACAAAATCCAAGCTCTAGCTAATCCATGTGTAGATCTTATAAATCCACTATTCAAGGGGCTTGCTCAGTTACACCCCTTTTATCCCTTCACCTAAAATAACTCTTGAAGATAGAAAAAGGTATTGTATATAGAATAAGCTACACTTCACTTGAATTCTTTAGAACCAGAATCCCAAATGCTTCCAGTGTTCTGAAAAAAAAAAATAAAACTCAAGCCTAATTTTAAGAAGATACTTATGTATTAGGCATCTCCTCATCTAACTCCAAGGAAAAAAATATCCTCATCATATATTTAAAAATAAATGAAGAATAATGATGCTATATATCAAAATCATGAATAAGCAAAGCATCCACAGTCATTTTAGGTTGAAATGTATCAACTTGAGCCAAAACTTCAAACCTTTGTACAAGCATAAATTATATTCAGTAAATAATCAATTAGACTATTTCCTCCATAATTTTGACATGATTTACTCCGCATGGAACTTAATAACTTTTACATAGAAAAACCAAAAGTTAACATTTAATGTTGATGAGATTGTGGTTCACTTTAGTATCAAGGAGGGTCATGATGTGTCATTAAAGTGTCCAAAGCGCCAAAATTGATTCATAGGTAAGATTCCATAAGGATAAAAAAGCAGTATCTTAATGCTCGCTATCTATCTACCTAGTTCGGACCTTCTCACGAATTGTGCCAACAAAATTACACATATAGCAAGCACCAGCAAAGATGCACAAAAACAAACCAGAACCCAGAAACCAAAGATCTCAACAGACAATCCTTATACAGTGATAGATCATGTTTAACCCTTGGTATCATTAAGTTACCTGTTACCAAAAGAACTATGACTGCAAATACCAGCATCTGGTACAACTGCAACATAAATCTGACATAATCATATTAATATAGTTCAGTGTACATCTCTATGCAACTTCAGAGCTGATACTTAGTAATTCCAAAATTAAAAAATTTAATTTCAGTATTTGCTGGTCCTCAAGTAATTTAAAGTCGGGCTGATACTTTGTATCTCAAGTCAAATCCTAAAAATATACATGTAATCGCCTAAAGGAGTAATTCAAATAGTCGGTCCTCCTGTTTTAAATGGTAGCGAGATAGTTGCAGGTTATTTACCCACTAATAAGTAGGAGCTCCTCAACATTGAGTGTCAGAGATATAGACCCCATTTCAACCTTTACTTTGAGTGGAAAAGAATTTGAATTTTGATAATCACCTATAATTAGAGATATAGACCTAATGCCAACAGAAAGCAACATAATATGCAAACTTCCTAAGTAGCCAGCCGATCTTCTATAAGAGCATCTTCAGACACAAAATACACCACTCAATTAAGTAAAGTTTGACGAAGAAAAACAAGGAAGAATAATATAGTAAATACATAAATACAGACATTCGTACATGCATCCACATATAAGTATGCATATGCATAAATACAGTTACACCAGCATTTTTAATTTTTATAAGATTTTTTTTAATTATTTTCCTTAACTCTCCTAATTTCTTCTTTTAACATATCTAGTGTTATTGCAACTTGCTTTGCTGTATTTCTTTCTAATAAAGCTACTATTTGCGATTAAAACCTAATGGTGCTATTAACACATCAATGACAATAAATTATAGGTTCATTTAGCGGGATACTTTTCCTACGAATGAGACAGACAAATTACCATACAGCCTACTGGTAAATGGATACATGTTACTGGTGCAAACTTTCTATAAAACTCAAACAAAAAGATGTTTGTGTGTTCCTTCAACATCAAATAGCCTTTTTAAACAGTTAATGCACAGACATTAAACTATCACACATGCTAACTTATACCTTTTCTTATTTCATTAATTCACAAGGTGCTGATCATTACCAGATGCAAACACTAATTTGTATAAATTATAAGAACGTTTGATTAAAAAGAAAAATGATAGACTAACCATTGCTTCAATCTTCAGATACGGCGATAAACTTCAAAACAAAAGCACAGCAAAATCTGCTAAATATCTGCAAACACAGATCCAGAAGCAAGAGCAAGAAATTAGTTAGAATTAAAAACCCAGACAAAGTAAATATGGTGCAGACGCCAAGAATTAATTTTAATAAGATGAAAAGAAATAGGAATATTTCACTTCCCTTAACAATAGTTAAACAAAGAGCACGGCCACACACATGTACGGCAGGGGAAACAGTACATCTGCCAACATTCATCTTTAAGGTATCCCCAGCCTAAGGAAGAGAAATACTTAGGGTTGTTGGACAATAAGTTCATGGTAACACTATAGAACACTCTTTTGATGGAAAAGTATCACTAGGAGGCCAGCATGCACGCTGGAAACGATATGCAGGTTTACGAGAACAACACCACCCATCACAGGACCAATGCTACTTCACCAGAGATGTAACAAAAATCCAAAAAAATCCCTGAAGTTTTTCATATTCTGAAGTTTTATGGTAGAGGGAAAAAATCAAAAAACAAAAAGAATCACTGAAATAACGTACATATCTCAAATCTTAGCAGTATGTGCTTCTAATTTACATGAGAATAGAATCTCAATATATATTCAACTAAAGTAGCCCATTCTTTCTAGAATGTCTCCTTTAGATTTCTGTAAAAATTGGGATAGAAAAAAAATAAAACAACAAAAAAGAGAGAGGGCAAGGGTAGGATGTAGAATGAATAATGCAGCAATTTGCTAATAGACAGACACATTAAGCAAGAAATATTGGGAATGACACAGACGCATACGTAAGATATGGGAGATTGCATAAAAGTGTCAAGGATTAAACTAAGAGTGAGATGGAAGTATCTTACTACTAGTCAAAAAGTTTAAAAAGGAAGATGGAGACCAGTGACTAGCAAGAATGGCACAATGATCTCAAGGACATGCCATTGTGGATCATAGAACACCATTGTCAACTGTAGGAAGCTTAGTGGGAAGTTGGGGACACTATAAGACAATGGGCGGTCTCAAGTCCTCAAATTCTTCATGCTTCTGTACTTTGATTGTTTAAAAATCTTATTCAAGGCTCTCGCTGTTGGGCATGCATGCCCCCCTCCCATTGCTAGCACAAATGGGACGCAACCACCAATTGGACGGCTTCTACTATTGGGCATGTTTGTTTGGCTTCCCACCAGAAATGGATCGGGGCCATTGGTCAACCTTAGATTCTGGAATTTCTCGTTCTTCTAAATGGCACGATCATGTTTTTTGTTGATCTCAAATGAAGCACGATCACCATTACCATAGATTTTTTGAAAGCAATACTTAATAAGCTTCATCTTACGTCTTGGTTCAAGAACAACCCCTATAGCAAGAATGTGAGAGCATTCCTTCCAATACTTGTCAAATTTTTCTTGCATCTTTAAGGCCATCATCCTCACAACTTCATTTGAACTCCTAGATTCTTCAATCAAAAGCATATGTATTCTCCAAATTTCATAGAAATACAAATTTGTGGTTGGATTTTTTGTTTGTGAAAAAATTTCAATTATATGATAGAAAACCTTTAAGAAGTTACAAATAATGATGCCTTGAGACCAATCTTCCTCAGTTAGCGCATCTTTAAAATTAGGATCCTGGGCCACAAGTCGCACAAATATATCCTTGAATTGTATAGCATCATTTAACATAAGATACGTAGAATTCCAACGAGTAGGTACATATATGCATATCCTTTTTCTTCATAATTCCCATAAACAATTCCAACCTTCTTTGAGATGATTTTACATATTTTACAGCCTCACGGATCCTGTGAATAGTACCCTCCGCTTACCTTCAGCCCATCCTTCATGATCCAATTAAGACTATGTGCACAGCAACACACATGAAAGAATTTACCATCCAAAAGTAAATCTTTTCTAAATTGTTTTTGAAGCTCCGTTGTTACAACTGTATTTGCTGACAAATTATCAAGGATGATTGAACCCAACCTTTTCTCAATATTCCACGATAAAATACAGCTAGCTATACAATCACTAATGACTAAGCTAGTATGTGGTGAAGAAACCAACTTAAAATTGATAATATGTTTTTTAAGTTTTCAATCATTAGTGATGTAATGTGCAGTGAGACACATGTATCCCAATGTCTGATTTGATGTCCACATGTTCAATGTTAAGCTGATTCTTCCACAGTTCGTCTTGAACAAATCTTCAAGTTTTCGTTTTTTTCTTTACATATGTTTTAAAGCAATCAGAAGCCAATGTTGTTCTTGAAACAATATGAAATTCTGATCTGAGGTTCCTAATAAACATTTAAAAAGCTGGGTGTTCAACTGTTGTAAATGGCATCTCTTGTAGAATTACCATCCTTGCAAGATCCTCACGGCTTCTTTCTTGATTAAATGAATAGGGAACCAACTCGTTCAATGGAACACCATCTTTTGAAGTCACAGTGCCTATTAATATTTTTTGTTTCCCATTAAGATTTTTTTTTGTCTTACAGTTCTTTATATATTTGTAAAGATGACTTGTCCCATTTTTAGAATCAGCTGAAAAAATTAAATGACAGTAATTACATTGAGCTTTCTCCTTTTGGTTTTCTACCTCACAATAATGATTCCATATCTCTGACCTCCTTTTTTGTTTCACTTTGGAGCTATCTGGATGGACTGTATTAGAGGGCTCTATAGCTTGAGAACTACTGCAACGAAGTATACTTGAAACTTGAGCCATTTTTTTATTGCTATCCATCACAGACATTAACCTATTTTGCATAGAATTCAATAAAGATGTATAAGCATGAAATGTAAAAGCATAGAAAACTTTTAACCTATAATAAGTATGTTATAAGGGAGCATAAAGCACAAACATGTGAACACTGAGCACATATGGCTTGGCTGCTTCTATTTGAATGGATAGGAGATCAAAAACAAAGCATGGTACAGACAACAAGCAACATCATTAAAAAAGAATGCACACATGCCTGCAGACAAAAGAATGTAGTTGGTACAAAATAGATATGGCTCATTCAATCTGATTAAGGATTGCTGCATTTTAAAGTCTTTCAAAATGCAGCATAAGATATTTCAGACAAAAATGTTCTGTTGAGTTGTAATTCTCTGGCCCTATTTCAGACTAAATGTAGAAGCAACTGGCTGCAAAAGAAGGAAAATTACACAAACTATTGATGAAGGGCCAAAATTCAGTCTCTTGTTACTTGTTAGTGACTCCATGGTTGCTGATATAAAATCAAAGAATAAATCAGCCAACAAGCAATCAGTAAGCAAACAGTAATCATGGTTACAGAAACATTGGGAATACACTTCAGATTTGGACTCGGATCATGCTTCATAGCTTCAGAAAGAATTAATCACTGTAAACACGTAAAAAAAAAAGGAATCGAACCTCTGTCGGGAATAGCAAAGTGGGGAGTCGGGACTCACTGGAGTAGGGAGTCGTGAGGAGGTGCTCGGAGGAGGTGCTCGGAGGAGGGGCTCGGAGAAGGCCCTCGGAGGAGGAGGGGCTCAAAGAAGGCCCTCGGAGCCCGAGGAGGCGCTCGGAGGAGGGGCTCGGAGGAGGCACTTGGAGGAGGCCCTCGAAGGAGTAGGGGCTCGGAGGAGGCCCTCGAAAGAGGAGGGGCTCGGAGGAGGAGGCCCTCGGAGGAGGCGGCGGCGCTCGGAGGAGGAGGCCCTCGGAGGAGGCGGCGCTTGGAGGAGGTGGCGCTCGGAGGAGGAGGAGGAGGTGCTCGGAGAAGGCACCGCTCGGAAGAGGAGGCCCTCGGAGGAGGCGGCGCTCGGAGGAGGAGGAGGCGGCGCTTGGAGGAGGCGCTCGGAGGACGAAGAATGGCGATAGGGTTTCGGGAGAAGAAATCCTAGACATGCCTGGGCTTTTCATTTTTACGGCTCCAGGTTCGGGTCGTGGGTCGGGTCTTCGGGTCGGTTTCGGGTCCAGACCGTTGCAGTGGCCAGCGAGCACTGAGCAGTGCGCATTCCGGGTCGGGTCGGATCTTCAGGTCGGGGCGGGTCATAAACGACCCAAAATAGACCAAAAAAAGTAATGGTTTGGGTCGAGTCGGGATTCAGTAAATCCAGACCCGACCCAGAAAATGGTTCGGGTCCAATTTGAAAACCCGATCCCAACCCACGAGTCTTCCGAAACAAACGTGGTCAGGTCTAATCGGGTGACCCAACCCACTTGCAGCCTAACCTGCATCCATACGCATGACCCGTTTGGATAAAGTACCTACTACTGATCTAAAGACCAAATACAAACCTACCAGGCTACCACCTCAACCAACCCCACCCCCTCCCAAACCAATCCTTTCCTTCTTCCTCTTGTATGATTACACTCTTGACAAACTACCAGACCCTTCTCTCTTGTGTATTGTGCCTGCCCTCTATAATCCTCTATCACATTACCTCCTCCCCAACTCAAAAGGCACACGCATAGAAGCCATCAGTGACAGCAAGACACACATTTACAGCTACAGCAAGCTTGAAGGAAAAGTTCAGCTACGAAACCAAACACCTATAGGGATTTCTCACAGACACCACGTACAAACTGGGGAGGAAAATGCAAAATACCATTTTTTCAGCATTTTTTTCTCTCTTTTATCTGATATGGAGGACTTACGCTGACATCATCTTTGCAGTCAGTTTTGTATTATGTAGGAACGAAAAAAATTCGTGCTGAAAATAGGAATCACAGGAAATTTACTTCGAGAAAGAACAATAAAAATAAAGACCTTACGAACTATAGGTAATTTATCTTTTCTGATTGCGAGTTGTCCCAAAAACGCCGAAGGAACCCTTTTTTTCATCGTCAGATCAACCCTACTCTTCCTATATATAGAGAAACAACAATGCCCAAGATTTTTCAGAAATAGAAATAAGCCATGGAACCCATCACAGGGGTCGAAGAAGCCATGGAATCCATCACAAGGGCTGAAGAAAAGCAGTAGAGGCTCGTTCGAAGAGCACGTACCCTCCAAAAGACTCCATTATAACAATAAATCCCTGTTGACTATTTTCATAACAAAAATATTTCAAAAAATTCTTCTTTCCATGGCTATTCACGGCCCGCGAAGATCAACCACTCGTGCCCGAGATCACTATCCAATCAATGCCCAAAGCATTCAAAGAGTAAGGCGTGGGATGGGACTACTTGTTAGTTGGACTGCTTTTTCGTTCTCAGATACATGTATTTGGTAACTCTCTTATAGTATTCTTTAACCTTGGATTCGTCTGCAATAGTCCCTCGGACTCAAAAAGTGTTAGCGAAAATGGCTGATCCAATAGCAGATTCCACAGTTGCCACTGTTATCGGTCCAGCACATTTTTAACTATTTTTTATGAGACAAAAATACCTCTCCCTCATGAGTATATGGTTTCTTCTTCCCAAACCAAAACTCTTCCATTTTTAACTATTTTTTATGTCAACGGCGGCTCCCTCCGCAGCCATCCTCCTGCCAAAACCTCCAGAGCTGACATAAACGGCAGAGGAAAGTATCTGCCTTGAAAAATCATGAAGGGAAAAAAAGTCTGGAAAGCAAGTTAGCTAGGAGTAAGGGCTGCCGTCCGAAGAAATGAATGTTGACCAAAGAAAGCTAAACCTGTGAATCCAGTAAGTTGCCGACCGAGACGATGGCAGGAGAATATTTCATGATAACGATAGACAAAACCGTGTGGAAACTCCAGTATTACATCCCGTCTACTCACTTTAAACTTAGGGATACTTCTACACTAAAAAGCATATCTCCACAAATGATGACACAGACACGCTAGAATACTCAACCTTTGGTTCCTCATAAATTCCACTTTAATGGAAAACCACCACCTTCATACCTCTGCTTGGCTTTCAGCATCTGTCCTGTCCCAACTCACGAATACTCATGGACAGCTTGCACCAGGGGCTAGGGTGACGGAGTCCAGAGGTAAAGGATGGAGAAACCAATACCTATTACCGGCTGGAAGCCGAGAGAGAGAGAGAGAGAGAGAGAGAGACGAATGTTACAGTGAATTCAAATTAGCAATTTATTTTCCAATTTTCTTCCATATGAAATTTGCAAATAATTCATTTGTCGATTTTCTTTGGGTGGCCGTCACCATTTTATTTATTTTTTATATATTTTCTCTTAATTTCCTCTAGCCTCTAGGCCAAGTGCGACTCCGTCTCCGCCGCCGCCTCCCTTGCCCTCGCCCTCCACCTGTGCTTCTTCTCCACCATCGCTGCCCGCAAGAGGATCCGAAGGAGAAGAATCTCCGCCGCACTCCACCAGCCACGTCACCGAGCCACCGCTGGCCTCGGCACTCTTCCGACGTTGCCAGCCTCGTGGGAAGAGAAGAAAGAAGAGAAGAAAAAAGAAAAGAAAAAGAAAAGCAAAGAAAAGAAAAAAAAAGAAAAATAAATAAATAAATAAATAAATGCATATATATGTATGAATGAATGAATAAATAAATAAATAATTAAGATAATAAATAAAAATATTTTAATGAAATAAAATAATAAATAAATATCCGACACTCTTCCGGTGCCGCCGGCCTCGCGGGAGGAGAAGAAAGAAGAAAGAAGAAGAAGCTTCGGAAAGAAGAGAAGAAAAAAAAGAAAAAAAAAAGAAAAGGAAAAACAAAGAAGAAAAGAAAAAGAAGAAAAAGCAGTGGATCGGTATGAGATGGACTGGAATCACCAAAGGCCCAGCGAGCATGCTGGTAGCCTAGAGCAATCTTCATTTGCATTACATGAAGATGTAAGGTTTGTCATCTCGGATGGTTGCGGTGATCAGCACTCCCTTTTCCAACCCTTCAGAGCTCCAAGGTTCCTTTCCTCTAGCTCCCGGCTCCAGGGTTCAGCTCCTTTGGTTAAATACTCTAGAGAGGCTGAGGGAGAAGAGAGGGTACAGTAATCAGTGTTTAAAATGGGAGGTTCAAATAACCTCCCTTAAACGTTGTCCTCAGGAGAGGTAGCACCCTCTCCTTCCTCAGTGGATGGGAGGCCAACAGCTGACCTTTTCCCCTGGCCAGCTAAGGCCGTCACTTCTACTTGAAGCATGAGGTGGCAGCCCTCCCTTTCTTCATGAACGAGGGCCCAACAGCTGGCCTTCTCCCTACTGGCCAGCTGGGGCTCGTCACCTCAACCTATAGCATGAGGTGGCAGCCCTCAAATAGGCTGCCAACCATGAGCCCAAGTTGGCCCATTTAGTGACCTAGCCCAAATACTCAGGGCCTCAAAAATATTGGCCCAGTTAGTATTGGGCCAGGATATTACACAAATCACATTCCACATAAAAGCCAATCTAGTTGCTCCTTTGTGTAAAACTGTGGTCTTTCACTAGTTTCATGCTGCCACCCCCAAAAGTAAGAAATCCTAAGGTTTTTTTTTGAAGGAACTAGACAAGATGGAATGCAATAAAGCGGCTTATAAAAGTTTTAAGCATTCATCTCTGAATGGGTCATAGGACTTGGGAGGCATGTCACCCGCTAGCTCACCTAATAACTATTTGGAGAAGAAACAAGAAAGTTGAAAAGGATAAGATGGCTGTGAAGGGCAACATGGAAGGAGGAAAAAGCAATTCCTTCTCCAAAACCAATGCACATATTTACACTATAAAGGATTGTAAGGTGTACAATAAGAACTTTTATATGTTTAAAATGCTAGCTGAAAGTACACTACTATATAAGACCTGTGCACATCTGTCAAAAACTTACAGGTCACATCCTACCAGCACAGAGTTCTCGCTCCCAAACAACATGAGCAAACACTGGATAAATGCAATTGCTTTTCTATCATGCATTCCTATCTGAGCCATATGTAGACATTGTATCTCAGCTCTTATTTATTCAAGCATTTTATTTGGGTATAACAAAAAATGTAATTTTTTTTATAAAAAAAATATCAAAGGTAATTGAGTGTACTGAAAGCAAGGCAAACGAGAGCTAAAAAAATAAAATGTCTAAGGCTGCTTGGAGGACACCATATGATTGAGATGTCAATGAAATGGAGTCCCCTCAAAAGGCCTGAGAAGGTTGAACAGAACCATCAATTTATGCCTCCTAACTAAGCCAGATAGTATGAATTTGAGATGCAAGCAACATCTCTAAATCACCATATGGCTACTCAAAGAGGCTTTCTTTTCTTCCATGGGATCGTGTAAGGTGGGGCTATGGATTTATGAAACTAAATACTAAGGAATTTTATTCTACAGCACTATGCATGTACATGTGTTTGTACATGCGTCTAGACATATATACATATGTTTCTGTGTGTCTGAGGACATTAAAGAAAGAAATCTCACAGACAAGAATGCATCCTTCAACTCAAGTATTCCCAGTGACAGTCATGTTACATATGAATATCTTGTACATTTAGCAATAAATAGCCAAAAAATGAAGTTCGATATCATATTTTAAAGTAATGAAAATTAACAAGTGTTGTTTCATAATCCTTGCATGATATGTGAAATTCAAGTTACAATCAACATGAACAAAAAGATGAAACCTCACTTATTCACACATGACAAACAGACTGCAAAAAAGGACAAAATAGAAGCACCAACATAGCCAAAAGTTAGCCAATCGTTGCCTTAATGTTCTGCTATCTATTAAAACCAAGATTTGAAATGTTCCGTTATCCACCAAATCCAAGATTTGGACTATTTGATTGATATACTTGATGAATAGTGGAGAAAAATATAAAAAACGTTGGATAACCAGAAAGCTAGTCAATCAGTTGAAACATCATTACAGATAAGAGAGATTAGTAAGAGAAAGGAACATTTGGGTTTTTGATCTTCGAATAGGAAAAATAAAGTTTTATAAGCGCTATACCCTGATGCTGGTAACAAAGAATTATGACATCATGGTTACCTTTCAGGGCATAATAAAGGTAGGCATGAAAACCACATACGTTATTCACCTCTTTTCAATTTTAATTTCTCACACTTGTATTCTGGACCTCCAGGTTTTAATAAAATTTCAGGCAAAAAAGTATAAAAATTCATAAAGCAATATCAACCTAAAATTTTGATCTGCTGATGAAGACTACTTGAAAAGCAATAGCTAATTAATTGAATGCTTAGAAAGTCAGAAATCTCGTGTGGAAAGAACCGCACATCGCATCAAAGGATGCTGCGTTATCACAAGATGTTCATCATTCTATCATAATTTACAGTCTGTTTGCAAACTTACTCGTTTAAAAAAAAACACACTAATCTTACCTTTCAGAACCCAAGCACAAGACAATGGTAGGACAGTCCAAAATACCTGAAACTCTCAGAACCTGCGAAAAAACCCACCATGAGAATCGTTTTAAATGCCAAAAGAGGCAAAGCTATAATGTCTCTACCTCTATATACAAATTGTATAAGAAAACCACATCAAGACAGACTTTCTCAAAGTCCATGAAATGGTTATTAAATATGTTTGGAACAAAACAAAGCGATCATCAAAGTTGGATCCTTTTTATGTTTTGAGATGCAAGTATCTAACTCATTCCTATGCAACTCCAAGTTCCATAGATTATCTTGTCTATTTTAATCAGCTAAGCCTCCAGCAGTCAAACCAAAATTTTACCCCACAATCTCCATCTAAACACAAACATTCAATGGGAGATAATGGCAGAAAAGGCATCATAAAGCTAACACCAACTATCTACCATAATACTCTTTTCCATGGAAATCCCTGCCATCAGTCCATCTCGATCAAAACTGGCTGCTTTACATCTTCTCCCCATCTATGCTCTGCACTTACTCCTTAATTATAAGACACTTTCAAAAGAAAAAACAACCTTTTCCTCAATTTACAAACTTCCTAGATTACTTACTACCTTCAAACACTCTATCATCACATCAAATGGTTCGTTCCCAGAAATTAAAATTAAAAAACAAAAATTGCATCTGGGACTTAAAATTCTGTATAAATTAATCAATCACCACGCAAAACACAGTTACAGAATATATGCAGTCCATTAAAGTTCCGATCTGAGACATAATACGAGAGAGCTCAGCATGTATCTTCATTAAACTGCCAAATTTGAGAGAGATAACAGGAAAGGGAATCAAAAAAAAAAATCAGAAAAGAGGATAAATTGGAAACCTAGAACATTAAAAAAAATCCAAACTTTGTAAAAAAACAATGGAAATTTACGGGGTCATGATGTTCAATGAGAGAACAAGAGTTTAGAGATTTGAACTCGAGAAACCGCTGCAATTCCGGGGGATTTATCCATCCCCAGTATTACCGAAAACCTTAGAAGAACCCTATAGAGCTCTCTGCAGCCGAAATCCAAAACCCTAGAAAACCCTAACGGCGCTGCAAGGCCAGGAAGGGCACACATTTATAACGTATGAAGCCCGATGAAGAGCCCGACCAGCCCCATGTCTTTTGCACGTGACATCAGTCATTTTATAGCCATCAAGCTTCATGCAGAATCGGCATCCATTTGCCGACTTCAGTTTTCATGGAGTATGAGAACCAAGTTCGAATCGCCCTGCGCGTCAATTAAAATGTGGTAATACTGATTTGACATGAGGTCTAGGGGAACTTATTGGTCCGCTGGTAACTTTGGTGGTGCCAGATGTGACGTACTCACCTTTGGGTAGGAAGGGTATGAGTAAAACTTACCTGCCCGCATCGAATATTTTCCTAGCAGGGCGAAGGCCCAGTGGGAGCTGCTACGTGGGGGTAGGCTTGTCCCTTCCTCCCCCCTACCTTTTTTATTCCAGCGCAAAAAAAAAAAAAAAAAAAAAAAAACAAAGGGGAGGAGGTCCTTCAACATTTATTATGAAATAAATTACAAGGTGCTGCTAATGCAGCTCGGAATGCAAGAGTTTTCATGGAATATGATGGGAGCAAATTATTCCTTTTTAACATCATCAAAATGATATACATTGGGTGCATCCAATGCTCTAAGATTTATTTAACGAGAGAGAAAAAAAATCGATCACATGTTGATTAAGCTAGCTGTTGTACTATTCTTTCAATTCTTCCTAAAGAAAAAGAAGAATATACAATTTTACATTCTAGATTCAGAGCATGACATGGTCGTGCTACCGAGAGGTCATAAAGTAAATCATGCATGAACTGTGAAGACCCAAGTTAGGATTGGGCCGGCCTCTGAATAAGGTGGCCCAACGCATGAAAAAAAAAAGGGGGAGGGAGTCTCCCGATCGGAGTATCCTCCCTCCCCTGTTCCGAAAATCTCTCCCCCTTTCGAATCCACCGGAAGGGAGGTTTAAGGGTGATAAAAACCCTACCAAATCGGGCCGATATTCCCTCTTTCTCTCCCTAGGGCATCAACCGAGAGCCCTCCCACACACACACACACACACACACAAAAAGGATTGGGTTTTACCTTGCCGCGGGAGGAATCGGAGCAGTCACCGTCGATCCGGCCGGAGGAGTTCACCGGAGGTAAGGTAAGGTCCCCCTCCTCCTTCTCCTCGTCTTTAGGCCACTGTTTTTCTTGAAAATCCGGCCGGCAAGCCGCCGGATCGATGTGAACCGAACTCCCCTATTTCGGTTGCTTTTCCTCTTCCGTTCCGGCCGGCCGTCGCCGGACGTGGCACCACCGGCACCGCCACAGGCCAACGACCAGGGGGCGTCACCGGCCGTGGGCCACCGGCGGCCGAACCCCCTTCTCCCCTTTCCGTCGGGAAGAAGGAAGAAGAGAGAAAGAGAGAGGGTCTTTCCCCTCCCTTTCTCTTATTATATATTTCCTCTTATTATATTATTTGTTGTTGGGTTCCCTTCTTACACTTGGATCCGGAGAGATCATGGCTTTGAGGACTCTAGATAGTCTTGGGATGCTAGATTTTAGAGGACCCTTTAGAGGATTAAACAGGGGTCCTAGATCATCATATATCTTTGATAAATTTTAATAATGACTTGGTTCTGTAGGGGAACAATCTATTGGACAAGAGGACGCTGAGCAGAGTCCTGCGCATTCCGGTTCGTAGATCGTCGTAAGGGCGGGTGATTAGTTGTTTGAGTTTTTTTATAAAGGGTAAGGATCCTTGTACGCCAATCCTGCATGATATAATATTTTTTATGCTTAGATATGTATGATATGCTATGATCCAGACAAATCAAAAAAATAGTTTTATATTAAATTATATTTTGATCGTGTTGGCTTGTGATTGGTAGTATGATGGATGCATGTATGTGTATAACTTATACCTGCATAATTGAATTTATGGATGTGGTGGTATGGACTAACCATGTTATATTGATTGCCCTGTCACGGGCCGGAAACGTGACCATGGTTAGTCTAGACCGAAAATAAAGTGGAAAAGGGAATGGATGTGTTTGTGAATTGATTAAATGAACAGGAACTTTGGGCTTATCTCGTTATTATTGATTGCCCCATCACAGGCTGGAAATGTGATATTATTGATTGCCCCGTCATAGGCTGGAAATGTGATACTATCGATTGCCCCATCACAGGCTGGAAATGTGATACCATTGATTGCCCCGTCACAGGCCGAAAATGTGATACTATCGATTGCTCCGTCACTGGCCAGAAACGTGACCGGGATGTAGCCCAAAGTCGGAAAGATAATTAATCCGGATCAAGTTAATATAGAATGAAAAGAAAAAGCATTGAAAACAGTAATGAAGATTTATGAGCTATCATATGCTATATCATTCTTGTGTGGCTGGACTTTCATTGATGTTTTACGTATATACTTATATTGATTATTTGAGCTTATTGATAGCCGGTTTATGATTTTATGACATGTGCATCAATTTCTTGTGGTTTTCAAATCTATATTATTATTGTGTTGGTGTGGATGTGTAGGGGTTCTTACTGGGCTGTAAAGCTCACCCCCTTTTCTTCTTTTTCTTTACCAGAGTTGCAGGATGTATAGATTTGGATGGGATGGGCGCAGAGTGCAAGTACCAGAGTCATTAGTTAGTTAGTTTGTTTATCCTTCTTTGATGTTGATGAACATTTGAAGATCTTGTAATTGAACTAATTTGTTTATTTGGACATGTCGGATTTGTCTATTTGAATCATCAATTTCTTGTGGATTTATTAGAATTTTTGGTTAATCATAGGCCTCGCATGATCTTTAGGGCACTGCTCTAGGGCTCATGCGGCCGGTCGCGTACCGGACCCGGGTGCTGGGTTCGGGGCGTGACATGAACAAATCATCCATCTTTCATAAATATAGTTCTATTCCTATTACAAATAAATTCATAAATCATTCTTCATGTCATATAATCCTATCATAGATTAAAACATTGCTCACAAATATTTGTGTGGAGTGATTGATTAAAACCCCATTTGATTTTGATGAGCTCAAAGCATTTGAGTATATCTTTTAATTACTAATGAATTCAATTGAGTGTTTCAGTGAAAATCCTGTCTAAGTGTCCCAAGACTTGGTTCATAATTGTTGGATAAGTTAAGGAGTCTATTTGAACCAATGTCTGAGACTCGAGTCGACTCCCGAGTATCACGAGTCGACTCCAAGCATATCAAGTTCACTGGCACGAGCTCGAGTCGACTCCAGATGAGTACGAGTCGACTCCGACTGAGAACAGACAGAAGAACAGAAAGGATCAACTCAGAACCTGTCAACGAGTCGACTCCTGAAGTGCGCGAGTCGACTCCAATGTTCACCAAGTCGACTCCAGGGAAGTAAGAGTCGACTCCAAGCAGTCACAGGCAGAAAAGTCAGAGAGCAGTTTTCGGGTCTGAGATTCGAGTCGACTCCAGTGGAACGCGAGTCGACTCCGATGGTTGACAGGTCGACTCCAAAGAAAGCAAGAGTCGACTCTCAGCGGTACACAAAGAAAGTCAGAGACCATTTTATGGACTCTGAGATTCGAGTCGACTCCCGCAATACGCGAGTCGACTCCAAGACACCGCGACCCCAAGACAGACAGAAAACCAAGTTACTGCCTCTGAGATTCGAGTCGACTCCCAGACAGCTCGAGTCGACTCCAACACAGCTTCACGTCAAAAGGCAGAAGACCATCTTTCGGAAACTGAGAGCCGAGTCGACTCCAAGGAAGTTCGAGTCGACTCCAAGACTGGACGAGCCAAAAGACAGAGGATCGGGAGTTCGGGCTCTGAGATTCGAGTCGACTCTCAGGACAGTCGAGTCGACTCGAGTGGACAAAATTCAAAATTGGATCCACGGACTTCAGTGGATGAGCCGACTCCAAAATTGCCAAGTCAGCTCCAGAAGTTGACGAGTCGACTCCAGGTCAAGACGAGTCGACTCCCAGTCGTGAAGGCAACTTTAATTCAAATTTGGAACGGTTGCCGAGTCGACTCCGGAAAAGCTTGAGTCGACTCCCGCTACAGCCGAGTCGACTCCTGATCGCGCGAGTCGACTCCAACCCACCAACGGTCATATTGTCAGGCTGCGCAGAGTGTTCAGAACGGGCAGAAAAAGCACTCTAACGGCTAGTTTCCGTGGGGGTTGGCTTAAATAGCCACAGAGGACTGTAGCAAGGGAGAGAACAACTATTTCACTCCAACTAATCAAGCATTCAAGCTCCGCAACGTGCTCTTCAACGAAAAAGAGGAAGATCTGCATTTACTGCTTCCAACTACATCTTTCCAGCAATTAAAGCCTCCTTCTCCTGCATTCAAGTCGACTACTCTTTCAAGAGGAGACCAGAAGTTTAAGAAGCCATTCCTCATCTCCAATCTAAAAGCATTTGAGGCTTCTTAACTTCATTTATTGTTCATATTGTTTTCATCTGCTTTTTGAGAAGCTCATTTTCTGTTTTCTTTTTACAACTTGTATTTACTTGGTTCAATCGGGGATTGAATCAAGGGGATTGAGGTTGGTTGGTGAGCCGAGTTAAAACCAACGTGTGTAAGGGTTCGATTGTGATCCCGGGAAAACAATCGGGGGTGGTTCTAGTCGGTGAGCCTGGGAAAACCGACCGAGTTCGTTGTGAGCTCGTAAAACAACAAGTTTGGTTGTGAGCTTGGAAAACAACCGGCTGTAATCCAAGGGGATTATAGTGAATTCCCAAGTGAGACTTGGGGAGTGGACGTAGGAGCAAGGGTTAGCTCCGAACCACTATAAAACTTGTGTTTGTGATTGATTGTCTCTCCTTCTTCTCATTTCATATTACTCACAGCACATAGTAATTAATTAAATAACTTGCAATAGTTTTTAATTAATCATCCATAACGTTTTAAATTATCTAAATTATTTTAAAACCCAATTCACCCCCCCCTCTTGGGTTGTCTATCTGGGCAACAAGTGGTATCAGAGCCTAAACTCTTCCACCCAAGAGTAAAAGATCGAAATGACAACCCCATTTGGATCTTCCCACATTGAGGGTCAGTCCACCCAAAGACCCCCATTCTTTAATGGGTCTGACTACTCATATTGGAAGGCTAGGATGAGAATATTCATCCAAGCCCAAGACTATGAGATGTGGACTATTGTAGTAAATGGGCCATACATCCCATCCATATATGTAGATGGTGTCAAGGTACCCAAACTAGAAACGGATTGGGATGAACATGACATGAGGAAGGCACAACTAAACTCTAAAGCTATGAATGTGTTTTATTGTGCCTTAGATAGAAATGAATTCAATAGGGTCTCTACTTGCAACTCTGCAAAAGAGATTTGGGATAGACTTGAAGTGACCCATGAGGGCACAAATCAAGTTAAAGAATCCAAAATAAATATACTGGTTCATAAGTATGAACTATTTAGAATGGATTCTAATGAGACAATCACTAGCATGTTCACTAGGTTTACAGACATTGTCAATGGCCTAAAAAGCCTTGGCAAGAGCTATACTAACAGTGATCTTGTCAGGAAAATCCTTCGGTGTCTACCTAGGTCGTGGGAAGCTAAAGTGACGGCAATCCAAGAAGCCAAGGACTTGAACAAGTTACCACTAGAGGAGCTTCTTGGATCCCTAATGACGCACGAGCTAACCATGAAGCAACACAACGAGGAAGAGTCCTCCCATAAGAAAAAGGTAATAGCTCTAAAATCTACTTCATCTAACAAGGACTTATCTTGCAGTAGCAGCAGTGACGAAGAAGAGGATGAGGAAGATGATGGTGAGGCTCTTCTTGTGCGCAAGTTCAAGAGATTCATCAACCACAAGAAGTCCTATCATCAAAGGAGAGGCCCCTCAAATTTCTACCGCAAGGACAAAGGTAAGGAAAGGGAAAACGAGGGGATTGGGTGTTACGAGTGCAAGAAGCCGGGTCACATAAGAGTTGAATGCCCTTTACTGAAAAAGGGGAGCAAGTACAAAAAGAAGAAGGCTCTTGTCACGACTCTATCCGACTCCGACTCATCATCCTCTTCATCGGATGAGGAACAAGAGGAAAAGGCCAATCTCTGCTTCATGGCCAATGAAAGTGAGGTAACATCCGAATCACCTTTAGATTTTACTTTTGATGAGCTTTATGATGCTTTTAATGAATTAATGATAGAATATAAGGCAATAAATCTGAAGAATAAAGAACTAAAAATAGCTAATCAATCATACATACTTAAGTACGATAAATTAGTTAAGGATAAGGACTTAATCACCAAAAAAATATGGAACTTAAGACAAGCAATAAACTTTTAACTCAAAAGACTAATACCTTAACTAAAGAAAATGAAAGGCTAAATAAAGAAACATTAGAACCCAAAAACCATAAACAAATCCTAAACAAGGATCTCACAAAAGAACTTAATGATCTAAAAGCAGAAAATCAAACACTAACTAAAGAACTTAACAAATACAAACCCTTAGTTGAAAAATTTACCTATAGTTCTGAAAAGTTAAACATGATACTTAATAGTCAACGAGCCATATTTAATAAAGCGGGGTTAGGATATAAACCAAGAAATAAACAAAAACTTCTTAGTAACTTCTTTGTTAAAGCTGGGAAAACTAAAATTAAGAAAATAACCTGCTTTTGTTGTGGAACTATCGGACATAAGGTAAATGTATGTGACTATAGGAAAAGTAAAACAAAAAGGAAAATAAAAAGGGTATGGGTTCCAAAAGGAACCAACTTGACTAACCATGAAGGACCCAAGAAAACTTGGGTACCTAAGATGACATGATTTGCTTGTGTAGGAGTGTCTTGCAGCCAAGGTCAACAAAAACTGCTGGTATTTGGATAGTGGCTGCTCAAGGCACATGACGGGTGATAAAGATCAATTCTTCACCCTCGAAGCTAAGAAGGGAGGTGCTGTGACTTTTGGAGACAACAACCAAGGTCACATCATTGGTATTGGTAAAGTTCAAATCACCCCTTCTACTTTTATAGATAATGTTAGATATGTTGATGGTCTTAAGCATAACTTGTTAAGCATTAGTCAATTATGTGATAAAGGATATAATGTTATGTTTAAACCATCACTATGCATTATAACAAATCCTAATGATAATAGTTTAGTTTTTAAAGGGATTAGGCGTGGAAATGTATATGTTGTAGACCTAGAAGATCTTGCAAAACATAACCAATGTTTAGTTGTTAATGAAACTAAAGAAAATGATGCTAGTTGGTTATGGCACCGTAAGTTAGGTCATGCAAGCATGGACACAATAACTAAACTAGTTAAAAGAGACTCCGTGATAGGTTTGCCAAAATTAAAATTTGAAAAGAACAAAATATGTGAAGCATGTCAATTTGGCAAACAATCTAGGAACTCATTTAAATCCATAAAATGTGTCTCTACTTCTAGACCTCTAGAATTATTACACATGGATCTATTCGGTCCAACTAGAACAACAAGCCTAGGTGGAAATAAATATGGTCTAGTCATTGTAGATGATTATTCTAGGTACACATGGGTCATGTTCCTAGCACATAAGGATCAAGCATTTTCTGTCTTTAAGAAATTCCATAAAGAAGTAACCAATGCTAGAGATAACTCAGTAATAGCTATTAGAAGTGACCATGGTACCGAATTCGAAAATCAGTCATTTGAGGAGTTTAGTAGTAAAAAGGGGATAACCCATAATTTTTCAGCACCTAGGACACCACAACAAAATGGAGTTGTGGAAAGGAAAAATAGAACACTAGAAGAAATGGCTAGAACTATGTTATGTGAAAGTAACCTCCCTAAGTACTTTTGGGGAGAAGCCATTAATACTTCTTGCCATATATTAAATAGAGTTTTGTTAAGACCCATTATAAAGAAAACACCTTATGAACTTTGGAAAAACAGAAAACCAAAAGTTAATTACTTTCATGTTTTTGGATGTAGGTGTTTTGTTCATAATAATGGGAAAGATAATCTAGGTAAATTTGACTCTAAATCGGATGAAGGAATATTCTTAGGTTATTCTACAACTAGTAAAGCCTATAGAGTCTTTAATAAAAGAACCTTAGTTATAGAAGAATCTATACATGTTGTTTTGGATGACTCTAGTGACATCTCGTCTAGTAAGAAGATTAATTTTGATGATGATGTTGAAATACTTGAAGAAAAGATAGATGAGATGAGATTTCAAGATAATAATCAAAAGTTGATTGAAGGAGAATCATCAAGCCAAGAGGGTATTGTGGATCATGGGCTAACTAAAGCTTGGAGGTATGCTCATGGGCATCCTAAGGAACTAATTCTAGATGATCCATCTCAACCCGTTAGGACTAGAGCATCCCTTAGGAATTTGAATAACCATCTAGCTTTTGTTTCACACTTTGAGCCCAAACATATAGAAGAAGCCGAAAATGATGTAAATTGGATAAATGCAATGCAAGAAGAACTAAACCAATTTACTAGAAACAAAGTGTGGAATCTAGTAGAGAGACCTTCTGAATATCCAATTATAGGTACTAAATGGATATATAAAAATAAGCTAGATGAAAATGGAATTGTTATAAGGAATAAGGCTAGACTAGTAGCAAAGGGTTATAATCAAGAAGAAGGCATAGATTTTGATGAAACCTTTGCTCCCGTAGCTAGACTTGAGGCTATTAGATTATTATTAGCATATGCATGCTCTAAGGACTTCAAACTATATCAAATGGATGTAAAAAATGCTTTTTTAAATGGGTATATTAATGAGGAGGTATATGTAGAACAACCTCCTGGTTTTGAAAATCATCAATATCCCAATCATGTATATAAACTAAACAAAGCACTTTATGGTTTAAAACAAGCACCTAGAGCATGGTATGAGAGGCTTAGCAAATTCCTATTAGAACATGAATTCTCTAGGGGAAATGTAGATACAACATTATTTCTGAAAAAGCAAAATAAGGATATGTTATTAGTACAGATTTATGTTGATGATATCATTTTCGGTGCTACTAACAATCGCCTCTGCGAAGAGTTTGCTGATTTGATGCAGAGTGAGTTTGAGATGAGCATGATGGGAGAGCTGAACTACTTCCTCGGGCTTCAAATCAAACAGTCTGAAGGAGGCATCTTCATCAATCAAGCTAAATATATCAAGGAGATGCTCAAGAAGTTTGATATGGAGGGAAACAAATCAATCAGCACCCCCATGAGCTCATCATGCAAATTAGACCAAGATGAATCAGGTAAATCTGTAGATCAAAAACTTTATAGAGGTATGATAGGATCTTTACTGTATCTTACTGCAAGTAGACCTGATATTATGTTTAGTGTGTGCATGTGTGCTAGATATCAGGCTAATCCTAAAGAAACACACCTAGCTGCAGTTAAGAGAATTTTTAAATACTTAATAGGAACTAAGAACATAGGGCTATGGTACTCTAAAGAATCTAGCCTAAACTTAATAGGATACACAGATTCAGACTTCGCTGGATGTAAGCTTGATAGAAAAAGTACCAGCGGGTCGTGTCAATTTCTAGGAGAAAACCTTATCTCATGGTTTAGCAAGAAACAAAACTCGGTTGCATTATCCACTACAGAAGCTGAATATGTTGCAGCCGGGAGTTGTTGTGCTCAAATCTTATGGATTAAACAACAGTTAGAAGATTATGGCATTAAACAAGATAAAATTCCCATTAATTGTGATAATACAAGTGCCATAAATCTAACTAAAAATCCAATTCAACATTCAAGAACTAAACACATTGAGATAAGACATCACTTCATAAGAGATCATGTATTGAATGGTGATGTGACACTCCAATTTGTTTGTACTGATAATCAATTAGCAGATATTTTTACAAAACCCCTAAGTGAAGAGAGGTTTAGTGTGCTTAGGAGGGGATTAGGAGTGATTGATCCATCCTAGTGGTAGTTTCCACTAGATTCATTGATTTTGATGATTACAATATGGTTAAAATAGAGTTCCTTTTCAATGATCATCAAATTAGATCTTAATTAGGTGATTTTCCCTCATTTGGCACGATTATAGCATGATTTTTAGGTGCGTGCCAAGGTTAGAGACGACTCGAGTAAGTTACAGAGCCGGCTCCTAAGGGGGAGTCGACTCGCGCATTGGCGGGAGTCGACTCGCAAAGATGGCAGCAGAGGGGGAGTCGACTCGCATATTGTCGGGAGTCGACTCGAGGCCTACAGGCGCATAAGGAGAGTCGACTCGCGCATATTCTGGAGTCGACTCGAGGTCGAGTCGACTCGCGACTCAGTGGAGTCGACTCGCAGTCGGAATCCGACTTTTTAACCCTAGATTTGTCGTTTCGAAAACACTTTTCTCTCAAGCCGCCACTGTTCAAAAAGCCCTAGAGCCGACTCCTAGGTCGTCCCCGATCGTCTCCAACCCTTTTTCCGTCGATTTTTCACTGGTTCTTAGGGTTTTCGTCCGTTCCTAGGTCGTCTCCGGTCCGTCCCAAGCATCCTCCGTCGACCCTTCTCCGTCCTTTAGGTTCTTCATTCCATTTTAGGTCAAAATGCCACGTAAGACCGTGGTTAGGAAGAGGTCCCGTCTCGAGGCCGGTCCCGAGCGGCGCTCCAAGGCGCGGCACGATCCCGCGAGGCAACCACCTCCGGCTCGTTCCCCGCCTAGGGCGGTTCCCGCGAGGCCATTGGCCGGGAAGGTCGTCTCCACCGGGAGGTATGTCGATTTTGACTTCCTCTCCCGGGAAGGTTTCACCATAGGTGAAAGACTTAGGGTCCAGGGCTTAGAGTTCTTCCTTACATTGGACCTCCCCATATATCTAGGGCTCGTTAGAGAGTTTTACGGTACCGTCCATCGGGGAGATGGGGGTATCGAGGGCACAGTAGCCAGTGTCCCTGTGTTTGTCACGGAGGATCTTATTGGCCACATCCTCCACCTTCCACTAGTAGGGGTGGCTCCCACACATCCCGAGGACAGAGTTGAGGCCCTTACGGCCGTTCTCGGGCATCCACCCCAGTCACCCGTAGACGAGGTATCCGCCAGCTCACTACCGATTGAGATGCGGATCCTCTTGAGTATACTGTCTAGGTCCATCTTCCCTAAGACAGGGAGATTTGATTTTGTAAATGAGAGGGACCTAGCTCTTATGTTCTATATGCTTCACGACACCCCAATCAACTTCCCTAAACTCATATATCGATACATGTGTGAGCCCCTAGATAGACCTAGGCTCACCCTCCCATATGGCATGATATTCACCCTTCTGTTTAGGGAGTACGAGGTTCCCATTCCTGAGGGGGAGCCCTTTCGCGCTTTGCGATGGACTGATCGCACGCGTGCGGGGACCCTACACAGGATGGGGTTTCGGAAGAGAGAGGGGGTATGGGTTAGGAAGTCTACCCTCACCGCTCAGACCACCAGACCTTCACCCAGTCCTGAGCCCGATTCAGACTACCCAGACCTTCCATCCACTCCTCCTGCTCCTACCACCTCCGCCGGACCTTCCTCCTCGGCACCACCCTCTATGGCGGTCCGGATTGATCCTGAGCAGCTCCGGGAGCTGCGACAGGAGATAGTCAGAGAGGTGAGGGATGAGCTGCTTCGGGAGCTCCGAGGTGCGGTGCCTGCTCCCACTCCTGCACCCGTATCTTCTCAGTTGGTCCCTTCCTTGACAGCCGTGACTGACATGACGGCTCATGTACGGGAAGAGATCTACAATGTCCGGAGTTTGGTCCAGGCCCAGTTCCAGAGCATGAGTGAGGTCACGAGCACCACTCGACAGATGCGAGAGGACATAAGTCGTGACATGCACACCACCACCGAGGGGGCCGAGCGCTTGTCGAATGTACTCATCGACAAGCTGGACGCACTTCAGACGTCAGTGACTGGGCTTCAGACGTCGGTGACTGAGCTCTCCACTACACATAGCAGAGCCACTACGTCTATTATCACGCAGCTCGGACATGTTACAGATGCAGTCACCCTCCTCATGGAGCAGAGCCGATTGAGAGGAGGAGCCACATCCTCGAGAGGAGGAGCCACCTCATCGAGAGGGGGAGATACATCCTCGAGGGGGGATCTTCATCCTCGAGGAGACCATAGATGTTCTTTTTGTTTTGTTTTGTATTGTTTTGCTTTACTTATTGTATGCTCAAATGTATTCACATTCATATCAATACAATGAGTAGACATCTTATCTTCATTTCTGTGCCATTTGATGATTGGTTGTGCCATTTGTGCCATTGATTGTGTGTGATTACCTCCTTTTTGATATGATGACAAAAAGGGGGAGAAATATGTATAAAATATTTAAAAGGGGAGAAACATGGATAAAATATGTAAAAGAAATCAATAAAAAGATAAACTCTTAAAAACACACACAAATTTGTTCTAAGTGGATTCGGTACCTCGAGGCTCATTATCTCTCTTTTGGGGCTCCTAATGGAGTAATCTCCAGAATCTATTCAAGGGATATTCGGAGATTAGCTGAATCTTACTCATGAACAAATTGACAGATTTTTCCCTCTAAAAACCAAAAAATTCAGTTCAAAAACTTCAAAGCATTAAAAGAAAATTCAGAGAATCAAAACATAGTTGAATGCATATGTTGAGGGGGAGAATCTGAATTTTAATCAAACTAAATCATTAATGACATATAAGCCAAACAATTGATTGCATAATATGAAGGCTTATATAATTCCAAATGAAAGGGGGAGCTTTAACTCCGAAATTTAATGTTTCACTCCTTTCAAGCTTGGATAAATTGAATTACCAGACATTTGAATTCATTTATGGATTTTATTTCATTATTTATTGAGCAATTCATTTTACATATACTCAATGTTTTGTCATCATCAAAAAGGGGGAGATTGTGGAGTGATTGATTAAAACCCCATTTGATTTTGATGAGCTCAAAGCATTTGAGTATATCTTTTAATTACTTGAATTCAATTGAGTGTTTCAGTGAAAATCCTGTCTAAGTGTCCCAAGACTTGGTTCATAATTGTTGGATAAGTTAAGGAGTCTGTTTGAACCAATGTCTGAGACTCGAGTCGACTCCCGAGTATCACGAGTCGACTCCAAGCGTATCAAGTTCACTGGCACGAGCTCGAGTCGACTCCAGATGAGTACGAGTCGACTCCGACTGAGAACAGACAGAAGAACAGAAAGGATCAACTCAGAACCTGTCAACGAGTCGACTCCTGAAGTGCGCGAGTCGACTCCAATGTTCACCAAGTCGACTCCAGGGAAGTAAGAGTCGACTCCAAGCAGTCACAGGCAGAAAAGTCAGAGAGCAGTTTTCGGGTCTGAGATTCGAGTCGACTCCAGTGGAACGCGAGTCGACTCCGATGGTTGACAGGTCGACTCCAAAGAAAGCAAGAGTCGACTCTCAGCGGTACACAAAGAAAGTCAGAGACCATTTTATGGACTCTGAGATTCGAGTCGACTCCCGCAATACGCGAGTCGACTCCAAGACACCGCGACCCCAAGACAGACAGAAAACCAAGTTACTGCCTCTGAGATTCGAGTCGACTCCCAGACAGCTCGAGTCGACTCCAAGACAGCTTCACGTCAAAAGGCAGAAGACTATCTTTCGGAAACTGAGAGCCGAGTCGACTCCAAGGAAGTTTGAGTCGACTCCAAGACTGGACGAGCCAAAAGACAGAGGATCGGGAGTTCGGGCTCTGAGATTCGAGTCGACTCCCAGGACAGTCGAGTCGACTCGAGTGGACAAAATTCAAAATTGGATCCACGGACTTCAATGGATGAGCCGACTCCAAAATTGCCAAGTCAGCTCCAGAAGTTGACGAGTCGACTCCAGGTCAAGACGAGTCGACTCCCAGTCGTGAAGGCAACTTTAATTCAAATTTGGAACAGTTGCCGAGTCGACTCCGGAAAAGCTTGAGTCGACTCCCGCTACAGCCGAGTCGACTCCTGATCGCGCGAGTCGACTCCAACCCACCAACGGTCATATTGTCAGGCTGCGCAGAGTGTTTAGAACGGGCAGAAAAAGCACTCTAACGGCTAGTTTCCGTGGGGGTTGGCTTAAATAGCCACAGAGGACTGTAGCAAGGGAGAGAACAACTATTTCACTCCAACTAATCAAGCATTCAAGCTCCGCAACGTGCTCTTCAACGAAAAAGAGGAAGATCTGCATTTACTGCTTCCAACTACATCTTCCCAGCAATTAAAGCCTCCTTCTCCTGCATTCAAGTCGACTACTCTTTCAAGAGGAGACCAGAAGTTTAAGAAGCCATTCCTCATCTCCAATCTAAAAGCGTTTGAGGCTTCTTAACTTCATTTATTGTTCATATTGTTTTCATCTGCTTTTTGAGAAGCTCATTTTCTGTTTTCTTTTTACAACTTGTATTTACTTGGTTCAATCGGGGATTGAATCAAGGGGATTGAGGTTGGTTCGTGAGCCGAGTTAAAACCAACGTGTGTAAGGGTTCGATTGTGATCCCGGAAAAACAATCGGGGGTGGTTCTAGTCGGTGAGCCTGGAAAAACCGATCGAGTTCGTTTGAGCTCGTAAAACAACAAGTTTGGTTGTGAGCTTGGAAATCAACCGGCTGTAATCCAAGGGGATTATAGTGAATTCCCAAGTGAGACTTGGGGAGTGGACGTAGGAGCAAGGGTTAGCTCCGAACCACTATAAAACTTGTGTTTGTGATTGATTGTCTCTCCTTCTTCTCATTTCATATTACTCACAGCACATAGTAATTAATTAAATAACTTGCAATAGTTTTTAATTAATCATCCATAACGTTTTAAATTATCTAAATTATTTTAAAACCCAATTCACCCCCCCCCTCTTGGGTTGTCTATCTGGGCAACAATTTGTACTATGGTCATTATAACCCATGAAAAGGTCATTTTCATAATTAACAAGATATCATAGTTCATATTCGTTACCAACTTTAACCTATTAGCAGAGAGCCGTTTTCGTTGAATGTTAGCGCTAGGGTGTCAATTGGCCCCATTTCTAGAGATGGTTATAACAATCTGAGAGCCTTTAGAAATTTATATTTTTTTTCTTAAAACATACATATAAATAGATGCAAAACACTAAATGACATAATCAGATTCATATTTTATAACAAAACTATATTCATCAAAACATTCATGAAACTATTTCTCGTAATAAAGTATGATTTTCATAACATATATGTTAATCCATAATTTTAAGAAAAGTATGATATTTCTATAAGCAAATTTTATGAACGGAAGACATGATCATTTAAAAAATAATAAGGAGTGCAAGATCTACTTATAAGTTCAAAAACTAATAAGGAGTATAAGGTTTACTTACCTCTTTCGTCTTAGACCGTCAAACTTTAATAGACATTTCAGTTAACCCTATAAAAATTTTAAAAGCAAGATCAATTTCTATGTTGACGATTTTAATCAAATTAAAATAATGAGAAATAGGGACAATTATTCGAGGATTCCGAGTGAGTTAGGCCTGAGCAAATCGATCAATAAATCGTATGACATGGACTCAAGCAGGGTCAACGTTGTTTAACATAGTTTGTCATCAATGGGCTCTATGGACACTTGACAAAGTTGGATGATTGATCTAGTAGGCGACCCAGGCTCCAAGACAGTTTAGGGCCTGAATCAACTTGAATTTGTAGTTCAGGTTGACATAACCTGATACCGAGTTTTATAAATCTTCTAGAGAGAGAAAGTAGAGAGAGGAAAGAGAAAGATGACTCTCTTCTTTCTTCTCAAAATAGGGGAGAGCCCGTCTCTCCCTTTCTTCTTTGGATCAGAAAGGGCGGTGGCCATGGTGGCCAACCCCGATGATGGTGGTCACGGGCGGCCCATCGGCTGCCTCACCGGCTATAGTGGCTGGTCCGGCCCAAGGAAGAAAGGGAGAAGATCCCAAAAAAGGTGGAGGGTGATCTATGGCAATTTGGCCTGAACTATGGCTAACTCCCTAATCGGCAGCCACATGTTCTCAGGGTCCCAGATGGTGGCAAAAACCGGCTAAATCCGGCGGTCGGTGGCGGCGTAACTCGGAAGAAGGATGCCGAAACAGGGCACCCCTATTTCGGAAGGAATTTTCAGCGGCTTGTGGGCTCAAATTGGGGTGAATTAAGGCTAAAATATAAGGAAAGGAAGAAGAAGAAGACTAGAAACTTTATACCAAGTGCATTTTGTTTTTGCATGTCCTTCCAACAAGTAAATATCATTTATATGAATTTGTTCTTATCTTTTCTAAACTTAGCAATGGGCTGCATGTACATACACAAGCATATTTACTTCTCTAATTATAATATCATTTGCCACATGCAATGCATGTGCATGAGGATGGAGAAGGATGTAATTGTGTGATCGAGGGATAGGGGCGGATAGCATAGAATGGGACGGTGCAATATGAGTTGCATTGAATTGTTTCTTTGTTTGAGTTCTACTAGTGTAATATCTCCCATTTATTTCAATACCGAAAGGGGTTACCCAAAACTAGAGCTAGGGACTTGGACACAGAGAATATCAAATTTTAAATAGGCCCAGCGCAAAGTCCGACTAAAAATGAATATAATTTAAGGCTGAGGCTCACCCAATGATCAGCTCTACCTAAAACCAACCCAATAAGAGGAGGCAATGTATAAAAATGCTTTCTTTCCTTTAGGAAATAGAATAGCTTAGTTTCTCTTTGGGATACTTTGGAATGGTCTAGATAGCTCTTCTTATTTCGTTAATCAATGAAATGTAAGGTGGGTTTGCCCACCGTTTTATTCAAAAAAGAAATAAAAAGTGATGAAGCTTTTGGAAAAGGAATATGAAAAGATATACTTATTTTATGAAAAGGAAAAAAAACTGAGTATGAGTCGTTCTTAGGTAGTCTCTCTTATATAAATAGTTTTATAAATATTTCAAGAATGGAGATGAACAAGGACTAAATCCTACATTCTAAAGTTTCTTTTATAATAAGTAGATACAGAACATATTACACTCACACATATGTATTTATGAATGTTCATATGTATCTATATAGATTCTCACGTTTTCGCTGCCTTATATTTACAAGTATATCTTGTTTTGGCCCAAAAAACATTAGTATATCAGCTTTCTAGGCCTTATATGGAGGCTATCAAATAATTTAATAGCTCAATAAAAAATAGGCCTAAAATCTTACAACTTATGCCCTTTAAAAATTGTTAAAGAGTATTGGCCTTCAACAGATCAATACTGATATGTGCAATGTATGTGCACATGTGAAGTATATCTTTCTAACGTGCAATCATCAATGAATATATAAAAGAGGTTCATATAAATTTGATAGTTATCTTGTACAGGAGCATTTTATATGTCTTGGCCCTCTTTCTATTTCATGAGACAAGTATGATTTAGAGCACAAAATGCTGCTGAGGAGCAATTATTACATGCAAAGAACATATTAAACCATGAAATTAATCGATAAAAAATAATATCATATTAAATTAGTTAGTGGGTTGCCGTTATTAAATAGATGATAGATTTGACAAGTGCCATGATTATAAGGCAAATGCTGGTAGTCGGAGGCATGAAACTCGCAAGGGTTCAAAAATATACACCAACATCTTCCTCTTCAAAGATTATAAGAAAGAAAATAATTATTTTTAAAAATTTCATATTTAGTGTTATATTTGAAGAAAGCATACATATGTGAACTAACGATATAATAAATTCTGTTTTAGAAACTATTGTGGTTGCAGTGAAATATTATTGATCCATTAGATCAAATTTAAAAAGAATCATAAAAATATTAGATTAAATTAGGATATCTCCACAGATCTGGTGAACACAATCATATTAACAGTAGCCCTTGATATATTTACATATATATTCCTGTTTTTTTATATGTTATTTGAGCAAAAATTAAACTGATGTTGTATCGACATCTATATTTACATATCACCCAATGAGCCAGTCAAGCAATTGTAATCCATTATAACTTTTCATACTTCATTTCTTTAGATGGGAATTAATCTTATTTACAGAGGAAGTCCTTGAGAGAGAAGTCTTCGCAAGAAAATAATTTAATAGTGGATTCTATTAAGAATCTCTGCATTTACCAAAAAAAATAATTGTGTATTCTACATACATCATGATGTTAATCAAAAATCAAATACAGCAATTGTGTATATTTATAGATGGAAAAAATATCATTTATATAGAATACAATAGTTCATCAAGTTGCCAAATTCGATATTTTTCTATATATATATATATATACAAAATTATATTTAATTATATTTACTATATTTAGCATAGTCTTCTTTATTTAAAGGCCCTTCACCCCATTTATTCCTTTCCTCACGTAGAAATCATGTAACTTGCATTCAAGATGATTACTTATCCCCACTTTCAATTCTATTAGTTTTTTCTTTTTCTTTCATCAGAAAACCGATAAAAAAATAAGTACTTGATGAGATACTCAAATTATTTGGTTAAAACTATAATTTAAAGTAATAAAGACTTGGAGCATGGTGGATGAATTTGTTGACAACCTAATTGGGACTTGAGAGAGCAAGAATACAGTGGTAGGATTGGCAACAACAAAGCTAGATGGTTTACCAATGGTTTACTCCAACATCTCAATTTGTGTGTGCATTTTTAATAACTCTTTTACCATGTCTACCACACAGCTAAATCTGAAATAACTTGGATAAATATTATAAATAGAGTACCTAACAAAAACTTCATACCAAACGCATTTTGTTTTCATATGTTCTTCCAGCATGTTAATATTTTGTACATGAATTTTCTCTAATCTTTTCTATAACTTTGGCAACGGGTGAAATTTACATACACACAAGCATATTATTAATACTGTATGCCACGCACAATGCATGCATATAAAAAATGATATACAAATCAATAACTATTTATTTTCTTTAAAAGGATATGATCCTTCTAATATTTATTATTAAATTAACAAAACGGAATGATAGATTGAAGCATCTCAAAAGCAAAGCTAGAGGTGATTTGCATCATACCATAGAATATGCAAATAATACTAATACTTAATATGTGCCTTTCACATCCCCTATTAGTGGAATAGAAGGTAAAAGAACACAGTAGAATTTTCAAGAAAAAAAAAAGGAAGAGAAAAAAAAAAAGGCGACCCATCTTTTCTTTCAATACAAATTTGTCGGATCCTTATGGCTCTCATTTAAATCTAAATTTAAACTTAAAGGATGGACGGGCTTAGTAAGGTCCATGAGGATAGTGGGAGGAGGGGATTGTTTCCTGTGTGGGTTGAACAAAGTGTAAGAATTTTTACTTGGAAAGCAAAGCATGCTATATAATTCCTGCATGTTGTTAATTCAATAGCCTGGTAGTGTAGGAGGCTTGATAACGAATGTTGACTATAGTGAAGGATGAAATTGTTTGATTGAAGGGCTGGACTAGATAATATATGTTAGAATCATTGTAGGACCATTGATCGTGCCAAATTTAGTCGGCCTTATCAAACTTTGTCAGCCTCCTAGTACTATATAAAGGATTGCTCCTATACATTGTAAAGACATGTAGAAATACAATTCTCTTCCCTCATTCTTCTTTTTTCAACATGGTATCAAAGCCCAAAAAAGAAAAAGATTTTCCGTTCGCTTGCCGAGTCCCGCTCTGTTCGCCTCCGAGTTCTCTCACATCCATCTCTCGGTAGGGTTGCCAATTTCTTCTGCTGCTTTCTCTTTTAATGTTATTCCATCCTCTTCTTTCCCATAAGACTTCAGAGATGTTGGGGTCTTCAGGTTCTTGGCCGTCGTCTCCGAGATAGAGTGATTTGTCATTGAAAAAAGGTGTGGATGTTTTAATGGAGTCCAAAGGTGGCAAGAAGAAGTCTAGCTATAGTAGTTCATTACAGTACAAAGTTCCCCTCGGCTACAGCATTGAAGACGTCTGACATCATGGTGGAATCAAGATGTTCCAGTCTGCTGCTTACTCCAACTACGTGAGAAAGCCTTCATGATATCCTTGTGGATGCCCTCTTTCATAGAATAGAATTTTCCAAATTTCTATTTTAATTTCTCCTTTAAACTAACTTCTCTGGCTAGTTGCTTTAGCGGCCACTCACATTCTCATGCTTGATTCAATGGCAATCTTTTTGGTTGATTCCTCAAACACTCCATCGGTCTCGCCAATCGAGTTTGACGGCTATGAGAAGCACCTTGAGATCACTTTCACTAAGGCGCCCGCCTTTGTGGATCCCCAAGGCCGAGGCCTGCATGCCCTCTCATGGGCGCAGTTTGACTCTATTCTGGATCTGGCACGGTGCACTATCGTGTCTCAGCTCTCAAAACAAAAACTTTGATTCTTATGTCCTCTCTGAATCAAGCCTTTTTTGTCTATCCATATAAGTTAATCCTGAAGACATGTGGGACAACGAAGCTCCTACTGTCCATTCCTAGAATCCTTGAGCTGGCTGAGGAGCTTTCACTCTCTCTTCTGTTTGCAAAATACTCCCGAGCGACCTTCATATTTCCTGGTGCCCAACCATCTCCCCACCGCAGCTTCTCAGAGGAGGTTGCAGTCCTTAATCAGTTCTTTGGTGACCTCAGTTTGGGCGGTAAGGCTTATGTGATAGGCAATCCAGTAGTGACCTTTTCCATGGCAGTGACCTCCTCCTTCATAGCATCGTTGAGCATAAAGCATCGCACCTCACCATACCATCAGAAGCTTGATGAAGGTAAACTTGGTAGGCGCAGTCCTACTCCAAACCCCAGTAGCAGCTCACCACACCATCTTGTCAGAAGCTTGGCGAAGGTAAACTTAGCATGCGCGGTTTCGCTCCAAACCCCAGCAACAACGTTGTCTCGTCAGAAGCTTAGCAAAGATAAACTCAGCAAACGCGGTCCCGCTCTTGATCATCAAGGCGTACTTCTGTATAGCGCCGCCCTAGTCCTCAATCTTCGGTTTTATTTGCTGCCCTCAGCTCCTTCATCATCCAGTTTGAGGTCGCTTGCTCTTCTTCTATGGTGCTTTCGTCTACGAGCATTGTTGAGCTTCGATTACCTTCTCTCTGAGATCTGTCCTCGCTACAAACGTCTTCACTAAAGCTCATTCTTCTGGTATCTTTTGATCTCTTGTTTCCAAACTTAAGTTGGTGTTCACTTTACTACTTTGAGTTTGAGGGGGGATGTTAAAATTATTAAAGGACCATTGATTCTGCAAACATAGTTGGCCTCTATAAAGGCTGATTGTGCCAAACTTAGTCAGCCTTACCAAACTTCACCTTGATTGATTTGTGATTGATTATGCCAAAATTAGTCGGCTTTACTAAACTTCATCAGCCTCCTAGTACTATATAAGGGCTGCTTGCCTGCTTCTATACATTGTAAAGACAGACAGAAATACAATTCTCTTCTTTCATTCTTCTTTTTTCAATAGTATAGAACATGATGGTGTGGCATGAGTTGGATCAAATTCTTTCTTTGTTTGAATTTTGTTAGTATAATATCTCCCAGTTAATTCAATAAATTGGGGCAGCCAGAGAGGTTAACTGAAACCAACTGAAAATGAGGATGTGATATATATCTATTTTTTGTTTTCTTTAGGAAGTAAAATAGCTTAGTTTCTCTTTTCTTTGGGATACTTTGGAATGGTATAGACAACTCTTCTTATTTCATTGAGCAATGAAACGTGAGGTGGGTTCACCACCATTTTGTTCAAAAAAGAAAAATAAAAAAGTGTTGAAGCTTTCAAAAAAGGAACAAGAAAAGTTATAGTTATTTTATGAAAAGGAAAAAAATAGAGGATGAGCCATCCTTAGGCAGTCTCTTCTATAGAAAATAATTTTATAAATATATCGACAATGGAACCGAACAACGATTAGATCCTACTTTCTAATGTTTCATTTATAGTGAGTAGAGATGGAACATATTACACACATATATGTATTTATGGATGTACACATGTATGTAAATATCTCTGTAGATCTTCGTGTTTTTGCTGCCTTATATTTACACATATATCTTGTTTTGGCCCACAAAACATTTATATATCAGCTTATAAATGTCAGCTTTGTAGGTCTTATGGTGGCTACCAAATGATTTACTAGCTCATTAAGAAGATGAGCCTAAAATCTTACATCTTTTGCCCTTTAAAAATTGTTAAAGAGTATTGGCCCTCAACAGATCAATAATATATGGCACATGTGAGTATATCTTTCAAGCATGCAATCATCAATATAAATACATGAAAGAGGTTCAAAATAAATTTGATAGTTATCTTGTATGGAGCGTTTTATATGTCTTGGCCCATATATATCTTTTTATTTCACAAGACAAGTATAATTTAGAGCTTAAAATGCTGGCGAGGAGGAATTATTACATGCAAAGAGCATACTAAACCATAAAATTAATCAATAAAATACAATATCATAGTTTCATATTAAATTAGTTAGTAGGTTGCTGTGAATAAATGGATGATATATTTGACAAATGCCATGATTATAAGGTGAGCACCCCCGTATTAGTGGCCAGAGGCTCTTGTATGTTATGATCCACGCGAGAGTTCAAAGATTGGCATCAACATCTTCCTAAGATTGTAAGGTAGAAAATAATTATTCTTAAAAATTTCATATTTACTGTTATATTTGAGGAAAGTATACTTTTTGATCTATCAATATAATGAATTCTGTTTTAGGAACTATTATGGTTGCAACGAAATATCATTTTTTCAAGTTTAATATTCAACAACATTTATCTATATTAGACAAGGAAAATATAATTTTTATATATGTAAAAAATAGCACTAAAGAGTAATATATAATATAAAATGTAAAATTTATTTTAATAAAAATTTGTAACTGTTATCGTTGCAATGAAATATTATTTTTCAAGTCTAATATATAATGTAGAGTAAACTACAAAATTCTCCTTGAGGTTTCCATTTATTATACTTACATCCAATAGTTTGTAAAACCTACACTTACCACCCATTAAATTAACGGAATTAGTGAATCTATTTGCCTCATGTAAAAAATCAAAATCGTTCCTGAGTGACGAGTAAATTACACAAAAAAATCTCTGAGATAAGTGATAAAATATATTTATATCTAATAGTTTGAAAAACCTTGGCTTATCCCCCCTAAATTAAACTTTTATCCAATACTTTAACTCATAACTTAACAGAATGTTAATCAAACTATTAACTTAAGTGGAACCTAAATGCCACATCAAAAAAAAATAAAAAAAATGACCAAACTAGCATTAAGTGATATAACATCCACCCAAAGAGGAGAACAATCATAAGGCACCATGGATCTGAAGCTTGATCTTGATAAATCATCAGAAAAGAGCTATGTACCAAAAAAAATAATCTAGATTTCACAGGTAAGTAGATGCCTCTAAAATTTTCTGTTGCAGGAAAACTCTCTTAGGTAAGAGTTTTATTGCTTGAGCTAACTTATTCATGGTCCAAGCTAGGCCATGGAATCGTAACTAATGCACTCTCCAAAAAGAAGAGTTCTCACGCATATACTGATTTGGATCATTTTGATGATAGGTGCAAGAACTATCATAATTCTATATGTAGATATAGGAATCCTCATCCATAATGACAATATAAAGGAATCATGTCTATGATATTGGATAAGTAGAATTTAGAATCAGCAAATGATGCATTGGCATCCCCGATCTCTGTGACATAGTAGCAGGAAAGTGAAAACAAAATATGATAAAAAAGGATGCTCATTGTCGAATGCTGGTCAAGAATGAAGGATGTTCGTCGCAGGATGTCGGTCGAAACGGAAGCTTGTCGTCGATCGCCCATTGGAAAGAAACGCTCATGGTGAGGTGGCGAAGCGAGAAAGAAACCCTAGCCACTCAATATTGAAGAGAAGAAAACTCTTAAAGACGGAAGACTTCGAAAAGATCGGAAAGTCAGAAAAATAAAAGAGTCTTGTTCTCTTATAGAGATAATTTTGACTTTTTACAATAAATAAATAGTTTCGGGCTGTAACTGTAAATTTTACAAAATATTTGGTGCAAGTGTATTAAATATAAAGATTATTTTGGTCATTTTAAAAAATTTTCTTACTAAAAAGCAACAGTTTGACTAACCTTCTCAATAATATAAAATATATAATTTATTTTATTTAATTTTGCGGCAAGCAGCGTGCACGCGACCTTCAGCCGATGCTCTCCCAGCTGAGCTATCCCAGCAGCTTGCTATAAATTTTAGAAAAAAGTAATAAATATTATAATTACAGACACTTTTTTTTTTTTTTTTGGTAAATGATTACAAACACTTCAGAGGCAGTGGATGCTTGCCCACAGCACGCTAAATTGATGTCAGAGTACACAACCTAAGAAAGGCTGGTATCCTGAAAGACCTATCCCCTATCTACTTAAAGATTTGAGATCACCTGGTTATTTAACACTAAGGACATTGATATGAATTGAGTTACTTTCTGAATTGAGTTGGAGGTTACTTTCCGAATGGTAAGCTATAAGCGAAATATAGGAGAGAAACAACTGATTGTCATAAGCATAATCTTCGAATGCCAAAACCATTGGAGCTAACAGTTTGTCATGAATATACTCATATTCTATCTTTTGTTCCAGAAAAAATCATCTTCTGTTCTGAAATTTTGCAATGGCACTGGATGCCAATGATGCAATATGGGTTCTTTTGATGATTACCAATGGAGTCTCCTATGAAATACAAGATGCTCATTGAATGATAAGAAAACTCATTAATTTCACAACTTCCATAATCTCTTCCCGAACCAAACATGAGTCTCTCTGTCCGCTGCGGTAAGGCCTGATGCCATCTAAACAGAGACAACTACCCTGCTCCAGCAGCAACCTTCATCTCAAAATCGACGTGTCACACAATGTTGTTTCAGACCACATCAGCTGCTTTGGTCTCAAATAATTCTCAGACAGCTCAACTATAATACCATAACTTCTATGTTCAATTATGTTTTACAGTCAAGAATGACAACTTTTTTTTTTCTTTTTGGTATAACGGTTTCTCGCACACAACGGGTGTGGGTGCTGCCCATAAAATTTAAGAAGACTAAGAGAATACAAAGGAGACGGAACCAAGGATTGGCCATCCCAAATGAACACTTTGGAATGCTGAGCTGCAAAGAATGCCACTGAAAATTTAAAACTTCCGTACAACTTTATTTTCAATGTGAGATTCGAGCAGGATACACCAGAGGCTTTGAACGATTTAGATGTATTATAATAGTACGCGGGTTTTAAATTTCCAAAAACCACACAATTATATAGCCAAAGGGAATATGTCGTGCCTCAAATCATCACAAGCACCGCTAATGCGGCTAATTGCTTTAATTGGTCGTAGCACGAATTCCCTCTCTTCAAGCTCTGCGAACACTCGCTCTCTCTATCACGCTATCATTCAGGTGGTTGGATATGCCAGTCGTGACTGATTCTATGAGCGTAAGGCGACCAACAAAAGTGGTCCCTAATAGGGTGCAAAAGTATGGGGAGCGAATAGGATTAGATACCCTAGTAGTCCATGCCATAATGCATTCCAGTTTAAAACTTTAATAAAGAATTGTAATCGAATCATTAGTATCGAAAGCGTGCAAATCTAGTTCCTAGTTTAATTTTCTCTCTTCTAAGCAAAACTATTGGCTTTGCAAATTAAATAAAGAGAGAGCAGGAGAAAAGTGTCTAGGTGCTTGGTTGCATGCATGAGAGAGGACACATTGTTTGGGTGTTTTGCCTTTGTATCTTGATGGAGACATAACTTGGAGCAGGGCTTCTATTTTCTTATGAGATTCATGAGTGGATAAGGACTTGGTTGGATGCTTGGTGCCTCCTGTTTTTAAGTCTCCTCCCTTCTGCTGTCTCAGCATTATTCATGTATGAGAACGATTCCGATCGCAGGCTTGCTTGCACTTCGAGAGCTTTTTAAAGATTCTGCTCATACCAAGGTTGCATTAACCACAATATATTCAAAGATAAACCATAATAACGACTATATAATACCAGATTAAAGAGAGAAGAAATATCAGCTATCATTTGCCTGAGATATGTGTGTACACACACGAAAAAAAAGGAAATGGTAGTTGTTACAACAATAGCTATACATTGTTGTAATGCAAAATAACAGATATGTTACATACTTGAATCACTGTTACTGTAAAAAAGAAGTATTTCTACTAGCTAACAGAAAAATTTAAACTTACAGAATTATTTTATATAGAAAAATAATGAACATGTAAAAATGTTAAATGGTATTTTCTATTAATGTTATTTAACATCCACTATAATGTAGTAATAATCGTTTGTTAATTAAATTCTGATAGAGAAAAAAATGGACCGTCCAGCCCACAACTAAAAGGCCGCCCAGTTTCGGTCCAGTAAACACCAACGATGAATAACTGAATCTTCACTTCGGCCTGGGGGCAGCTCGTCCTCGTAACTCCGCTTAAAGCTCCACCAACTTCGGACATTCGCCGACTCCCCCGACCAAGTTCGGGGTGCCTCCAGACAAACGCCGACCCGTCCTGACCAAGTTCGGGATGCCAACCCCAGCAATGCACAACATACGCTCCGACCCTCGAGCTTAGAGCGCTTCCTCAAGTACACCTCGGAACCCGAAAAACCGAACCACTCCCAGTCTCCACCAAGCCGACCTCACCAAATACATGACGCGACTACTTAACGAGCTCGGCCTCGCCAACAACCACATCCACGTGCGGGCCTACGCCCACCTACGTGGCTGTACTCCACCACACCGTCGTGTTGTGTCTCCATAACCGGCCAACAGCAGTCAGACGACACCTTGACTACTCCGTCCATACCCTGCTATGACTGTCAACGCCCTACCGTTCTTAAAAACGAATTGTACCGCACGTCACCAGCCTACTTGAGTTGTACGCCATCCGGCTCAAAGCCATACCTCCTCATGATGGGGACTGATAGTATCTCCATCACCTGGGCTACTCTACCGAGGTTATAAATAGCTTGGTTAGGTAATTCCTAAGAAACCTTTTGGCTGGACCAAATTTACCCACTCTAACTTGATCGTCGGAGGGCACTCACCGAAAACACGTGTGAAGCTTTGTGTAGGTCCGCGGCGGTCATGCAGGAGGTGGCTCCCGTCTTTTCCTTTCCAGCACTGGCGGCTCCCTCGGCTCCACCACTCCACCAGCGTGGTCACCCTCGGGCCAAATTTGAACCCCAACAAATTCTATTTGTTGATATAGGTTAACATGGTGAGGCATCTAGATAGTATTGTAGTGCCTATTATTTTTAACCATTTTAATATTAATAGCAATCATAAAAGTCTATGTTTTTCAGGTTTCTTATGTCATAGGTGCAGTTCGTGTATGTCATTCAACCATAGGTTAATAGTATGTCATTAAAGAGCATGAAGGAATGGTATGCAATGGAAAAATTTAAGTTACTTTTAAAGAGTAGAAGCATGTGATGCATCTAATAAATTTTATATAAATTTATGGTTATTTTATATTTGCTCTACTAGTAAGATGTAATATAGAATGTATAAGCATCTAATAAATTTCCATTTCAACTATTATTCTTTATATCATATGGATCTCCATTTTACACTAACTTCTGACAATAAAATAACTGACATATCATTGTTTTTTCAAAAAGAAAAGAATTGACTATTCAAATGTTATAAGCTAGTCTAAATAATTAAATTCAGTCAGTATAAGTATTCTGAAATATTATCTTAGTGCTTAAAAGGTTTGTGTTTTACTTGATGGTTAGGGATTTTATTAATCTCTTAAACTTTAATTTTTTAAAGTTGGTTTGCGAGAGTAAAATATCATCTCATAAATTTACCAACACTAATGGTCTCTTTTAATAGAGCAACAACAAGGTACATATGCTAAAAGAACGTCTAATGGAGAGTAACATAGGGTGGTTAATGCGCAAAAAAAGAACTCGGACTTAGGAAAAATATGTAAATTAGATCTTTGCAGGGGTAACTATGAAATTAGGCATTTTTGTAGGGGTATATACATATGCCAAAACCTCTATTATTAAGTGGGTGCTTGGATGATATTGTCTAATCCCACATTGGAAATGGTCATGGTTTGATTATTGTTGGAGTGAACCCCCAAGAGTGGTTGTGTGCAGGATAGAAAAGGGAGGATTAGCCTCTATTTGTTAAAAGATAAGGGGAAAAATTTCTAGTATTAGTTTGAGATAGGGGTGAAGAGGCAAATGCCTCAGTAGCCTGGAAAGAACTTTTTTTTCTTCCAGTAAAACTTGGCGCAACCAAAAGGTTTGCCAAAGATGTGTGTTGGTGATACTCCTAGAGATTAAGTGGGCCATAAACATGCAAAATAGTTTAAAACATGAGTCATATACAATTCGGATGTTATTGGCCCATTTATTGTTGCCTAGCTGATTTTTGATTAGTTTGCTGAGATAAATTTTACTGATTTTTGATTAGGTTATTTTACTGAATAAAAGTTGAGGGGAAGTATTTGGTTTCCTCTCTTTTCCCTTCAAAAGAAAAAAAAAAGAGCTCTCTTAAGTAACTGGGTAGTTTTACTCTAGCCATAATAGCAAGAAATGTTTTCTAGCTAGCCCCAAAGGTTGCCATTTACCTAAGCCATCAACCACTATAAGAGACAACATTATTTGAACATAACCTTCAACCCTTACATAGAACCAATTGTCTATATAATTCATGTATGGTTTCATATGGATGGGCACTTTGACTCCTCCTCAAATCTGACCTAAATTCTTCCATAGAAGAATGGAAATTAAAAATTTTCAAATACTAACATTAGACTTTGGACCAAATTAAAGAATTTGAAAGCAATCCTCTTTGTACAATTACTTTCCTTTAATATTGGATATATTCTAGTCATAGCACTAGGCATGAACTAACTCGTCATGTCTGACGTCTTCTTCTGGTCCAATATTCCAGTCCCCGACAGCACTGTATATTATATTCCTCACTTATCCAACTTTTCCTTGACACCATGTTCCGGTGTATTAAGATATTCTGTGGGCGAAACCGCTGGCGAAGGTTCCCTTTGCGATGCAGTCCACCCTTGCGGTGTGGAATCCATTTTGGAATGCCATTAATAAAGAGAAGTCTTCCATCTCCCATGAATAACGTGCATGCTAGGTCAGTTTAGATCTAGATCCCACTAGAACCCCATTTTGGACTGGTCAAAAGTAATCAAATCTTTATCTCCAGTTTTTTTTGGGGGACAGAAGGAAAAAAAATATTGGGAGAATCTTTAAATATTTTAGTTTTCAGCGGGTCTTTTTAAAAATTTTGTTCTCAATTTGTGCTGGCATAGGAAATTCTTAAGAGATTTTGAGGATTTTAATGTCACCAATCAATATTGCGTGCATAACTAATCTTAGATACATGAATGCATGTGGGTGAAAGCTCAAACTACTATAATCTCGCATATGAATAATTTTTTTATTTATGTTATTGAAAATATTCTTCTATTTTTCACTGTTTCACTTTTCTTATTTATCTTTTTTTTTTTTGAGATTTTCACAACTAAATTACATTAATGTAATTAATAATATTAAGAGTATTTGGAGGAGTGTGAGAAGAGGATATGTGCAGGCATATGTTTAGTCCCACATTGGTTATTTGATGGATAGATTTTGGATACTTATAAAGGACCAAAGAACTCACATAACATTTTTCGGCTAGCTTTTTTGGGTAAGATCTTGAATTGTGATATATAGTATCAGAGCGAACCCAACCTACAGTCTATGTGGACTAAAGGACACTACAGCATTGGTTCATGAAGGCTGTCTACAGGTCGACCGTGGTGCTTATAATTAAATTTGAATCCTTAGCTTTATGAGAACGTGAGGGCCTAAACGGAGAGAATATGTGAAGACCGTGCATGCTATATTTAGTCCCATATTGAACCAAGAAACTCAAATAACACCTTTTGACTATTTTTTTGGGTGAGGTCCTGAATTGTGACAAGAAGATAGTTAAATAGAGAGAGATATACTAGCAAAGATGCTCATTAATTAGTATAACATCATCTCTTAAGGGCAGAATTTCCAATTTTTTTCAGTTTTTCCCCTTGTGATATAATTCCCAAAGGAATGCTGCATAGGATCACCTCCGCCAAGAAACGGTATAAACCTGGTTTTTAGTATGATGCATAGGGTTTGGTTGCTGGAGGTGCCAACTGTACCCATGGCTGTCCAAAGGGGGCAAAAAAGCAAATGTGAATTTGGGAAGCTCTTGAGAGAGGAAGAAATAATTTCCTTCCCAAAACATCCTTACCAAAAGAGAAACTACATACATCTCTTTGCTGAAATGGGAGCATGATTCCACCATGGATTCCATATGGCATCCAAAAATGGGTTTGTTCCTCTAATTTAAGTGACTACATGCCATTTTCTCAAGGATGCATTGCAATACAAGATGCTAGTATTCCTAAAATGGAACTCTTGGAAATACTCTAGATTTATCATTGTGGTAGAGGTCAAATAAAATATGATATTCTTCTATAATAATTGAATAGTTCTTATCATATCTGTTTTTCTCGAACCTATTATGATATACTCTGTATATGTTTAACAAACTAGGTTTTTACTGTTGTCTATTTAAACTTTAAGAATAGATGCACTATTATTAAGATAGTGTATACTTGAATAATTGATAACTTAAAAGTAAGTATACATTGTACAAATATTTAAAACAAAAACTGTGTTCCCTTTTTTAAATAGAAGTAAGCGTCCGAACCATACTTTATTATGGATTATATCACTAAAGAAAACCATTTCTAGCCACTTCCTTTTTTTTCTTTTCTTTCTTCCTTTTTTTAAAATATATGTTTGAGGGAAGAGAAATTATTATTTGCATAAGATTACTTATGGTATTTAGGTTTTTTTATTGCTCTCTCTTCCATCCCTCCTCTCCCTTTCCCTGGTATGCACATGCATATACTTTATTAAATGAGCTACTGCAACAAGCAAGAAGTTACTGAACTTTGAAAACAAATAAAGATGTGTGAGATTAATAAATATGCTTAATAATAGATTAATATATAAATTTATACATATAATTTAAGTGCAATTATTCACCATTTTATGAAGGTTCCAACTGATCAAGCTGTTAAAAGATTCTTGCTAGTTGTACCAAGAGCTCTACGTTCAAAATTCTCCCTTAGTTGATTGGTCAAATGGGGATTCCTATTTGTAAGTATCGAAGCTTCCCTACATTATTATGGAACAACAGATGTTAATCCATGGTGAAATTCTGGAAATTGTTTCAAGTGAATTTTTCATCTCTAAAACAAAAAAAAAAAAACCAAAACTAAGAAATAATAGCAATTTGCCTCATCTGGCATTGCTAGGTGTTAGAATGACAATAGTTAGTTAATTGTTTCAATATATCTCTAAAAGAAGGATTTTAGATTGGTAGTTGCCACATTCTAAACCTATTAGAAAAATTCTTTTCTTACCTCTTAGGCTTTTGTTTAGCCAAATTGGATAGTAATTCAAGTGATTGTACTTATTCCCATCCTAATCTCCATACATTTACCTCTTTTCTTACCACCACCCACAAGCCTCTCCTTCTAACTATATTATAGTTGCTCCTCTCTTGCCCTAGCATCAAAACTCTCCTAATAGCCAGCTAGGTATCCCTCTAACCCCTTCCTAGCCCAATAGTGATATCTTCTCATTTCCACTCCCAATTCCTCCAATGGATATTTCTCTCCATTGGCCATGGAAACCTTTGCAACTATAAGATAGCGATCATGATCTTCTTTGCAAAGCTAAGTAGGTATTTTGGACAATCTTTCCAAGGTCATATTTGATCTCTCTATTTAAAGTTAATTATCCTTTTGCTTCTACTTCATTACCTTACCTACCATGCATGCTTGGTTTTACCACCAAACTATGTTCAATTAGACCCTTCCACATCCAAGCCATCCAATTCATAACAATGTTTCATATAAATGAATGAAAAAGTAAAAGTTGGGACTTGTCCAAGCAATTCTTCATGACAAATTCTACGTTACCATGTTATGGTAATGTCAAGTGCATTATTACTCTTTTTGCATCCATTAAGTATGTCCATATAAACAACAATCGCCTAGTCATATAAAACAACCCCAAAGATATTAGACTTGACATCAACAAGCAAATTGGCACCAACAGTAGCATCTATAAAGTAGATAGGAGCCTATTTCTGACTGTCAAAAGACCATATTATGTTCCAAGAAGAATCCATGTCCCTTCTTCAACTTAAATTAACTATATACACTTCAAAAAACTTCAACTAGACTATATTATTGTTTACCCATTAAAAAAAAAGATTATTACTATGCAAGAATACATATGTATGTATAGTAATAATGATGGTTGTTAAAAGGATAAACCCAAAATAATGAATTCCAAAATAAATGGTAAACCGTTAGCCTTTCTCCTCAGAATAGCAAGATCATTATATCCCTTGTGGGGACGTAGCTTTGACGAGTCAAATGGATGACCGAAAATGATAGAATATTTCAGAGGCATATTCCATCCCACCAACTTCCCCCCTCCCCAACGAGAGGGAAGATGGAGGCTTTGAGAAGGTCCTCCTCCTCCTTATCCCTGGCTAAACCACCCCCACCAATCCTTATACACAATAGCTAGCCCTTGCCATCCACAGCCTCTCCTATCCCTCCTCCGTTATCCACTTTATCCCCCCCTGACGGAGTAATCCCCTCCTGATATCATATCCCCCACCCCGGACCGACGTCGACGTTTCCCAAGAAGCTTCGGAATCCGAGTTATCCCGTGGACCCCATGGAATATCCCGCGGCATAAACCTCCCATCCGCGAACGCTATACCGAATATTCCCTCTCCTCCGCTCTCCTTTAAATTCCTTTCTCCTCCCCAACTCTCTCTCATCGCCCTCTCCACCTCCAAATCCCAAACTCTTGACGCTAAAACCAATCATCTTAACATCAATGGCTCTGAAGGCCGTTCATGTCTCCGATGTCCCCAATCTCGACCTGGTCCCCGAGGGCCCGACGATCGCCGTAGCCTCCTCCCTTCTCCCCAAAGGTAATAAAAAAAACTTTATTTTTTTATTCTTTCTGTAATATATCTCTCAAGAGATTATTCTTGGATTTTGGGTGCATAGAGGTTGGGGGTTGGATAAAGCTGAGGCAACGGATGTTGTGAACAGGGATGGAGGTGGTGAAGTCGGCGTTCAAGCCGGCGAAGTTCGTCGTCATCGGCCACCGGGGGAAGGGGATGAACGCTTTGGCGTCGCCGGACCGCCGGATGAAGGAGATCAAGGAGAACTCCATCCTCTCCTTCAACCACGCCGGACGTTTCCCCGTCGACTTCGTCGAGTTCGACGTCCAGGTATATAAAACACACGCCGCCATCCTTTTCCCGTTATCTCTCCTATCCCCCTCTTCGCCGGCGTTTTGTCTCCGGCTGCCCGTTTTTGTCGGCGCTCCGTTCGGACCGCGGCGATCCGCGCCTGGTGCGCGGCGTTCCGCCGGTGAGTCGCCGCGGCCCCTTGTCCCATTGGGAAAGAGGTCAAAGGGCGGGTTCATGAGGCCGCGTGGCTGTGTATCGAGTGGGCCACGTGTGCTTTTATGGCCGGAAAAAGAGACGACGGTTGACCCGTTCTTCGGTGGACGCTGTGATGCGATCTGGACCGTCAGATCGGTCGTTTGGTCCACGGTGTTTTTGGTGGGTCCCACAAAAATTGGCCATGGTCATTTAATTATAAACCTAGGCATTGCATCAACGCCATTTAATTTTATTATGTTATGAGTTTCATTTTAGGAAGGGTTGAGGATGACTGGAGAGGTTATGGTGGTTTGTGGAGCCAGAAAAGCTTCCGTTAGCTTTACCGCTCCAGGACAAGGACTGATCACGTGACTTGCACGCGGTTAGGATGAGAACAAAATCTGGATCTATATTTTGTGGTAGAAAAAGTTTTACAAGGAGTGATTGAATTGCGATCACATAATACCATTTTTTCGATCATGGATGCCAAGGTGCTACATTAGATGATTGTGCTTGCAATTAGGATTCTTTATGGTGCGTAGACTGCACCGTAGAGTGCTGTATAGCCCTTTTTTTTTTTGGCTGAAGACGGAAGTTTCATACATATGAATACAACCAAGAAAATCAGAAAGCGGTACATCACGAAAAGCTGTAAGCAACTCCGCTTCTCCCTTCCATAGGTGGTCCCCCGAATGGTTAGCCACAAAAGAAGCTACTCAATCAGCCACCCCATTGGCTTCTCTAAATACATGCTTCACTTGAAGCATCAGCCCGTCGGAAACCATGGCTCGGATGTCTCTCACCAGCAGATGGTAGTCGCCAAGCACCTTAGAAGTCTGCCAAATCCATTCAATAACCGTCGCAGAGTCACCCTCCGGGAGGACGTGCTGTAGAACCTTCAATGATCATCGTAGATTGTCTCATTTTAAAGCCGTTCATCTTTTGATGGTAGCTATCGATGGTTACATAGGCGCTTTATGGTGCAGCCTATGCACCATAGAGGATCCATTCTCCTGGTTTCTGAAGAGAAAGGACGTGCAAAACTAGTATTTCTTGATCTTAATAAAACATTTGTATAACTTTGCACGTTAAAGATTGTTTTTTCATATTGTCCATTGATTAGTAATCTGATTATTTTTAGATAAAAGTCAAAATCCCTAGGATGTGGCAACCTAGGGGAAAATGTATTAAGTTGTTGCCCCTGGTAACCTTTTATTGGTTTCATCATCTCATTATGGTGTTTGTCCAAATAAGCCCATTAACAAAGTGCGGTATCATTAATGAATTCTGAGTCACAAAGTACTAAGTTTGTCCAACTTTCCAATAATAAATACACATATGCAAACATGCAAGGCTATACCTTTACACTAAGGTGCTTATGCTGCATGTCAATAAAGGGGTAAGGATCCTCTAGGGTACATGTTTTGCACCGTAGAGAGTTGTGTAGTCTTGAATGACCACCATATCATCCGATTACGAAGACGGATGGCTATCGAACAAGATGTGGCGGACGGCATGCAAAACATATCGTGAATCGCACACAACGTTGCCATTTATTTCCATGATCGGATGATGTGGTGGCCATCTAGGATTGTACATGCACCGCAAAGGATCCGAAGTCAATGGTGTAAGGTTGGGTATGCAAATGTGTTTAACTATTGCTATTTCAGGTGTAGTGGGCAATTTACGTACTTGATCTGCTTGTTCCTAGACCACCTTAGAAGTGGCCATTCTTTACGGTGGGAAATAACCATCTGCATTTCTCAGAAAAAAGATATTTCCTTGTAGGGCATTGGCCCATACTTGTAATTTTTTTTTTCTTTGGCCACTCAATAGTGTGATCTTTACTTTTATTTCCCAAGTTTTACGTTACACCAAATCAAGGCACTCCAAAGGGCACCGGCGGTGTGGGTGAGTACCACCTCCTGCTTTGAGACATTCGAACTATAGTTGGTGGTGATGTGGCCTTTCAGGCCAGGCATGTTTATAGAAAGGCTAATGGGGTTGCAAATTGGGTGGTCTCGTATGTAGCCAATCACTCTAGTGGGGGCTTTGTGAGTTGGAGAGAGAGAGTTACCTAGAGCGCTCCAAGGCTCGCTATTCTTTAACTTTTTTGGATATATTCGTACTAGAATTGTATGAATCATCCGTTGTAGCAAAAAAAAATAAAATCAAGGCACTGATTTCTTTAATTTCGTGGGGTTTTTTCTTTCTTTTCTTCCTTAAAAATATTGGATGAGCGAAGAACCTTATAAGAGAACCATGAATGTGATTTTTGTAGGTGACCAGAGATGACTGCCCAATAATCTTCCACGACAACTTTATACTCACTGAAGAGGATGTAAGATTCTATATCTTCTCTTTTTTTCTTATGATCACAATTAAACATTTCTTCTTAATCTTATTCTGTTAAATAATCTTTTTTTGCTTTTGATCATCCAGGGCAATATATCTGAGAAGCGTGTGACCGATCTTACCATGGAAGAATTCCTCTCTTATGGGCCCCAAAGAGAGCCTGGGAAGGTGGGAAAGACATTATTTAGAAAGACCAAGGATGGGAGAGTGTTTGATTGGAATGTGGAAGTTGATGACCCTCTTTGCACATTGGAAGAAGTATTTCAAAGGGTTGATTCCCATCTTGGATTCAACATTGAGTTGAAATTTGATGACAATCTTGTCTTCCAAGAAGAGCAGCTAACTCACATTCTCCAAGTAATTTTGCAAGTATGTACATCTTATCCCTATGGCTACTAATCAAATTTCTTTCTTCTTATTGTTTTTTCTTAGAACAATAATTTTGTGGATGTGGTTGTTCTTAACTTCAGTATATTATTCTTGGCAGGTGGTCTGCAAGTATGCAAATGAAAGAACAATAATCTTCTCAAGCTTCCAACCTGATGCAGCACAACTTATTCGGAAATTGCAGGACACTTACCCTGTAAGTAGAGCTTCCATTCCTCGAGACTTACAATTAGAATTTAAAAGACTCGGATAAGCTATAAAAATAGTAATTGACCTTTTGATTGCATGACTTTTGAAACAGGTGTTTTTCCTTACAAATGGCGGATCAGAGATCTATAGTGATGTGAGGAGGAATTCTCTGGATGAGGCCATTAAATTATGCTTGGCAGGTGGCCTGCAAGGGATAGTATCTGAAGTTAAAGCCATCTTTAGAAATCCATCCATGATACCTAGAATAAAGGAATCCAATCTAGCCCTCTTAACTTATGGTCAACTAAAGTAAGCCTCTATCAACTTTCCTCTGATCGAGATAAATGTCGGGTTTTATTAGTTTGGTGTCACTAATCCAATATTTTTTGTGTCTGCAGCAATGTTCCTGAGGCAGTATATATGCAGCATCTGATGGGAATTAATGGTGTTATTGTTGACTTGGTTCAAGAGATCGCTGAAGCTGTTTCAGATTTCATTAACCCAGAGACAGTAGGAGATGAAAGCTTGTCTAATTCAGTAAAGGAGGAGAAGGCAAAGGAGTCAACAAAGCTAGAGTTTTCTCAGGGCGAGCTTTCATTTTTGATGAGGCTTATACCTGAATTGGTGCAACAATAGCCAAGTTTTTTTTTTTTTTTTTTGACCAGGCATTAACACTGTTATGAAGAATCCTATCATACTCGTATACATCATGGCTGAGACCCCTTCTTAAACTGCAACTGGAATTTGCTATGATGGTTTTTAAGCAGAGCCTCTCATGTTGTCCTCTATCTTGGTCAAGTCTTTTGGATACCAGGGGAAGGATGGCTTCTCTTTCCATAATGGAAAGTGTTCAGTTTGTAGAGGTAAAATGTGAATGAAATGGAGCCTTTGGGAGCTTGCTCAGCAAATTTATACTAACTTTGAGAGGACTGCAAGCCAAATGCATGCAACAGTATGTAAGTGAGGGGTGTAACTTATACTTGTCAAAAAGAATTTTTGTTATTGGAAGGCATTTGGTATCATGCTATGATTGCTCTGGTGCTTGCAAATGCTCAGATCACTTTTAATGGTCAGGCATTTGCTACTATGCTCCCTTCATCAGTTTATACTGATCAGAGTTTGGATTGAATGGATCTCCACACAGTTATCAGGTGGACCAAATGGTGTTCATCCATTGTAATTGAGAGCCTAATTGATTTTTTAAGAAAAATGCTGATAGTTTTTTTTGCAGCTTGCTCCATATTTATCCTCTCACTGATGAAATTGTCCCTTCAAATATCGAATAATGTATTTTCTCAATATGGTGACCAAAATATTACGATAAGACAAATCGAGATTAGCTAAATGAGATGCAAGAGACCCTAGAAACAAAAAAGCGGAGGTGGTGCCAGCAATGTTGAGATGGTGCTTATGGGCAATGATGACATCGACATCTTAGGTGGTGATCAAGAAAAATGAGTTAGGGTTGAAGATGAGGTGTGGCTGGGGAGAAAGTCATGGAGGAGGGTGTGGCATTGGTTGCTAAGCTTCATCTCTAACTTCACCACCACCACCACCATCACCACTATCGCTCCTGTCCTTAGCGGTCTCCTACACTTCATTGAGCTAATCCTAATTTCACTCACCATATATGTTTTCGCCACTCTATCGAGAGATACATTATCAGGTATATGAAAGGACAATTTTGTCTGGGAGAGGCTAAAAAAATCAATATGCCCTTTTCTTGCAAAATCTATCAGGAAATAGATTATTTTTGCAGAATCCACTTCCAATTGTGGGTAAAAAGGAGCAACCACTTCAGCTAGGCCATTCAAGTCTTGAATTAGAAACGTTACTGGCGAAGTAAATCATCACACTTGGAGACTTAGCCCATGAAGTAATTCATTGTATCTATGATCCAACAAATTGGAAGAGAATCAATAGATTCTGTTTTGGCAAGCGATTCATCCTACCCGGATGCAGTATACTACTATTACTGCACTCTTCATACTCCCCCTTTGGCCTTCTCCCTTGCCATGGTCCCCTGATTTATTTAGAAATAGACAGCAACTATTGGTGAATGCCAAGAACTAATTGATGGTTTTCATTTATCTTTTCCTAAACATAGAACATGATCAAAGTCACAGTTAAACAGAACATGCTCAACGTGGGACTTATGTTTGTAGTGTTTGTTGAGTCATGAAGTTTAGACTTATGTTTTGACAATATAAAAAGTGAATAGTCTCACAGAGAGTATGTTATAATCTAGAATCTCATCCAAAAAAAAAGCCAGCCAAAAAATATTATTTAGTTTTTTTGATCCCATGTAAATATCCAACATCTATCCAGTGCATAGTCGATATAGAACTAAATGCATGCCCGCACGGATTCTCGCATACAACTCTATTTAAGCCTTAGCATCTTTAACAGGCTGAGGGTCCAAATTAATTCAAATCTAATCGTAAATATCACAATCGGCCTATAGTCAGCCTTTATGAATCTATGCTGCAATGTCTCATAGTTCATATTAGCTACGGGCCGGATCTGCTTTGATATTATTTATCATGAATCAGGACTTCATTCAAAGATGGTAGCTAGAAAATACTATTTGGATTTTTTGATTCTGTGTAAATATATAAGTTCTATCCCATGCATGACCAATATCGAACTAAATCTATATCTATTTGGATCCTCATATAATATAAGAATGGAATGAAAAAAATCCGGCCATAATGTTGCATCCTCGTGGAAAGCATGGGGCCTCTATTTGGATGGCTTGGTTTCATCTAAGTTAGTGCTGTCTTCCATGGGTGGAGGCCTGATGATTAAGTTGGCCCAATGAAACCATTCAAATTGTTGTGGTAAAGTATGATGAGACGTTCATCCCTTATATATTCTTTGAAGGCATTTAAAATTGGAGACCCCATAGTCATCTTCTCCCAAAAATTTTTGGAGATCATGGAGCACTTTACTGGTCATAACAAGACAACATGGATCACACAGCATATATTTAGTTCTATATTGATTATATATTTAATGAATTTTGAATATTGATATATAATTAACTAATTTAAATAATGTTTTTTGACTATTTTTTTGAATAAAGTCGTACATCGTTGCAATAATAACAAAAGAATAAAGCACTGATTATAGGATGTCATATTGAATTGAAATCCTCTAAGTTGACAGTTAACTGGCTTAGAGTAGAGACTGGTGAGTTTTTGTGAAGAACCACCAACCTTTAGGGCAAGTTCCATCCTCTTGGAGGGCGACTCGGCCACGGTGATCAGTTGGGTCCGGAAGAGCTCTCACAGTGATGGAGGAGTTCACCCTTTGCTTCATGACATATGGTTGATGGTAAGGGAGGAGGTTATTTTTCGAGCTATGCATGTATATCGTGAGGATATTGGGGCGGCGGACTGGGTGGCAGCATATATTGCGAGCCACTCAGGAGGCATCCTATGGGTTGGTGAGGATGATTTGCCCGGTGCATTCCGGGACCTTTTGTTTGTAGACTCTACTGAGTGTATTCGTACCTGTATAGTATGAAACACCCGCTTTAGCAGCAAAAAAAAAAAAAAAAAAAAAAAAAAAAAGAAAGAACCACCAACCTTTTTTATCTTTTTTTCTCGCCATTTTATCCTTTTATTCTTTTGAAGGTTCAAAAGGAAAATGCCAATGGAGTGCTATTTACAGCTTATTGGTGATAGATAAGCTTCATGAGAGCAACAAGCTCCTGCAATGAAGGTAAGGAAGTTCTTGGCCAATTGATCTCGCCTCCTCGCCGGATAGCTTCCTCGGAGGGCCAATTAGAGGGTTGATTGAGTCGATTGGCATCTCCACGGCCATATTCAATCTCAGTATGTGATTTTAGATAGAAAAAAAATCTTGTTTCGGAATAATTGAAAAAAGAGGCTCATATGGTACCTTTTGTTTTCTAAATCAAATTTTCAATAAATATATGGGAATACAGATATGTTTTTCAAAAGAATAAAATATGCGTGGTTTCATTTTTCATCAATTGCATTTATAATCTTAGCCCTCGAATCAAAATTGAAGAATCCTTTAGAAAAAATACAGCTACAGAAGCAATAAAGAGATAGTCACAATAAATCAATCCCGCATTGTGGGGACAGACATGTATTGAAAGAATTTTTTTGTAAATTAGTTATTAAATTATGATCCAGCTTTATTAAATTCTTAAAAAAAATCTTTGTAAACAAAATAATAAACATAAAAATCTTTTGGTTTGTCTTAGGATCTTTTTGACTTTGTTTTTGTTACCATTGTCATAATATTCATGCTCTTCATGTCCATATTAATTCCTCTTCCAGTGCTTTTCCTAATCTTCCTCTTCCACTCTCTAGTCCCGGAAGCTCTTTAGATTAAATCACTGGAAAGAAGGTGCCAATGCATAGCTGGTAAAGTTGGTAGGAGTTGCCTTCTCCGTAATAAAAGGAAGGGCTCAGAGAGAGACAGAAAGAGAGAGAGAGACTTGAGAAGTCTTAATTAACCTGCATAAGAGAGAGAGATGGCTGCATTATACCTTCAATCACAGAGAAAGTGACATAACATTGTCAACTTAGGCCAGGTTAGGCAATTTCCAAGCTTTAATACCAGTCTGAATCTGATTTCCTTGGCTGTCCTACTCAAAACAGGCTCAGAATTGAAAGGCCCAACTATGGCCTGAGCCTGAGATTCTAGTGGGCCATGGTTGGATCTAGACTTTTTTATTCGCCTAGCTCCAATTTATTATGTTTTAGGCTCCATCATAAGGGTTCGGATTGTATCTTTAGCACAAAAGAATAATTGATCTTCTCTTGCAGCATTGCCTATTGGGTCGCACTCTGTACAAATGTCAAAGCACTCTGAATCTATTCATTCGCCAGCCTGCATGGATATCGAAGCAACCATTTTGCGATCCAATGGTGGATTCATGCAAAGGAAGGTGAATCCTTCTTTCCCGTGAAAGATTCAACCCCGTTTCTGTTGTATACTTGAGCCCGAGCCCCTTCTATAGCCTAGACCAATGACATAAATTAGTTAACTTTTATGGACTTCTACTTCCATGGCTCTCACTTAATTGTTGAACGTTTTATCGATTCTCATGATTGTATTTATTCAAAAATAATATAATAATATCCAATTTTGCAAAAAATTAAAGAATGACTAAGATTGATGGTTAAGGGGTTAGCCTCACTTTTTTTTTTCCTTTGAGAGAAGCACTTTTGGTTTTTTTTTTTGTCAAGAGCGGCTGCTCATTTTATATAACTCTAACGTGAGTGCAACCTGCCAAATCGCGGAAAAGTAAAAGATACAAAGAGGGATGAATGTCTGATACAGACGTCCAAAGAAAATCTCTGGAATACCGGACAACAAAGGAGGCGATCCAGTCTGCAGCTCTGTTCGCCTTCCTGAACATCACCCATCAACCGCGCCATCCTATGGGTCTTCCGAATGAGGGGATGACCATCCCCAAACCGATCCGCCCCTCGGAGCCAGTCGATAACTACAGAAGAATCTCTCTCGAGACATACCTGCTCCACACCAAGTACCTGCCACGCATAGGATATACCCTCTCACGCTGCCTGCAGCTCTACCCTGACCACTGTGGACCCGGCGTGCACCGCCCTCCTGCTGCTATCATCCTACCAAGGTGGTGCCTAATTACAAATCTAACCCCTCCAGTCACACCATCCACTGACCGACTACCATCGAAATTTACTTTGAGAAAAACACTTTTGGTTCGAAACATTTCCATCTCCACAAACCTACTGCATCAAGCCATTATGTTCAGTGAGGCAACCACCTCACGCTCATGAGATGCGCTAGCTGCTTTCGAGCTGCACCAGAATAGCAAACAATTGAGTTCATATCACTCTATGAACTGTCTCCACTGACATCACCCCTATTCTCCAAAACCCCGAGAAAATAACTAAGAGAACGCATATTAATTGAAACATTTCTCATTAGATCTCATCCCTAAGAACATTAAAATAATGCCGCCCATCTTCGCTCGAAAAATATAAAATCGTGACCCTTCCAATGCGTCGATCACCCACCGACATACCACTTGCTAGGAGATAGGCCAAAATTATCAGATAACTCACCATTAGAATTAATCCATGGGTCCCCTAAGATATATGCATGGCCTAATAAGCTTGTAATTTCAGGTGTTGCTTCATTTGCAAGAAAATATCGTATGCCTGGTCATTCCGCTCCAAAAGCATTGAG